>NC_133325.1:692292957-692400720 GCF_042186555.1 Aquarana catesbeiana | reverse complement strand
GCTTGAGCTGCACATGCAACCAATCAAACGCTGATCAGTGTATTCTGACAGCAGGGGAGTCTCGCTGTTAGAATACATTGGCACAACGGGGAGGATTCCCACCTCCACCTTAATGGGAGATGGGGAAATCTGTTCAGCTGGCTGAAGGAAAAAAAAAAAAAACGAACCATATATGACCAGCTTTAGGCCAACCATACATGGAGCGAATTTCTTTCCTCCAACCATAGGTTGCACCTCGATTTCCCCCCCCATCAACACAGACAGTGTTGACAGGGGAATCCGTCTTGCTAAGCCAGTGTTTATTGCTCGTGGCTATACCAGCCGCTAGCGATAACCGTATGTAAAATGTGGCAAGATGGTTGTACCCAAGTTGATCGATCAACTTGGGTACATTCAGCCTGCCCATACATGGTATGAACCTCGGCCAGTTCAACAGGAACCATCTATGGCCGCCTTAGTGTATTCAGAAAAATTTATACCCTGTTTTGTTTTCTGTTTTATTTTTTTTTTTCGGACAAATTGGACCTTCATTTGGTAATAAAGGTTAATGGGTAGTTCCTATATTTTTTTTTTTTTTCCTATTAACCACTTCCTTTGCCGCTCTATAGCAGAAAGATGGCGACAGTGCAGTGACAGTTGCAGCCATACCACATACTGTATGTGTAAATTGTTTTTTTTTACCTGTAGCATGGCCAAGAAACAAAAGTGTACTTTTTTTTTTTTTTTTTTTTATAAAAAAACAAACTGACATTCCTACCTAAAACACGCTGATTTTTTGACCCCAACCCCTAGCTTTTTGTTTTTTTTTTTTTTTTTTTTTTTGGGGGTTACATATTTCTCCTCTAGAAGAAGAAAACGTTGTATTCAAGAGGTGATAAAAGTACAGGGGTGGGCTATACAGTTGTTGTTCACTGTGATAGGCAATCACAGGCTATTACAGCAATTGTGTGACCAAGAGCTGCTCTCCCAACTCCCAGTTGTTAGTGCTTTTGGTGTCAGTGACAGCCCTGTGTCCATGCTTGGAGTGCACGCTATACAGCATGCTCCCAGCACAGACACAGGTGTGTACATATGTGGCGCCTCAGAAGAAAACCCAATTCAGTGAGGCAGCATATGTGCGCCTGCTCACCAGGAAGGGTTTTTAAAAGGTTAGTTCACCCTTTCACAAAAAAAAAAAAAAAAAAAAATGAAAAGGTGAACTAACACCCTACATTTTCCCACTCCACCCCCCTGGCCCCCCCTGCACTTACATCAGTGGGTGGTAAAGTTTTACTGTCCACACAGCATGATGCAGCAGTCCGGGGAACTGAAAACCAATGCTGTTCTGCCTCTTCTTTCCCTAGGAAACCCAGGAGAGATCAGAGTGATTCTGATTCGTTAACTCCAGCACATGAACACACTGACCAATTGGAATCGCTGTGATCTGTCCAACATCCCTAGGGAGAGAAGAGCTAGAACAGCATACTTTTTAAACCCCAGGACTACTGCACTGGGCCGTGTAGAGGGTGAAATTGTAGCACCCATGGAGGTATGTACAGGGGGACCAGGGGTTGGGTAGGGTATAGAGTGTTTTAGTTTTACTTTACTTTAGGGGTGCACAAATGTTGTTTTTTTTTTTTTTGGTGCGATACCGAAAATATAAAATACACTAGGCAAAAAACGATACTGAAACTGACCGATACCGAAAATTACTGTTTTTAAAAAATATTTTATACAGGAGATTGTCAGAGACTGGGGACATGGTACAGGAGATGGTCAGACTGGGGACATGTTACAGGAGATTGTCAGAGACTGCAGACATGGTACAGGAGATTGTCAGAGACTGCAGACATGGTACAGGAGATGGTCAGAGACTGGGGACATGGTACAGGAGATGGTCAGAGACTGGGGACATGGTACAGGAGATGGTCAGAGACTGGGGACGTGGTACAGGAGATGGTCAGAGACTGGGGACGTGGTACAGGAGATGGTCAGAGACTGGGGACGTGGTACAGGAGATGGTCAGAGACTGGGGACGTGGTACAGGAGATGGTCAGAGACTGGGGACGTGGTGCAGGAGATGGTCAGAGACTGGGACGTGGTGCAGGAGATGGTCAGAGACTGGGGACATGGTGCAGGAGATGGTCAGAGACTGGGGACATGGTGCAGGAGATGGTCAGAGACTGGGGACATGGTGCAGGAGATGGTCAGAGACTGGGGACATGGTGCAGGAGATGGTCAGAGACTGGGACGTGGTGCAGGAGATGGTCAGAGACTGGGGACGTGGTGCAGGAGATGGTCAGAGACTGGGGACGTGGTGCAGGAGATGGTCAGAGACTGGGGACATGGTGCAGGAGATGGTCAGAGACTGGGGACATGGTGCAGGAGATGGTCAGAGACTGGGGACATGGTGCAGGAGATGGTCAGAGACTGGGGACATCCGGATAGATTGAGGTAGAGACTTCCAGAGGATGGGAGAAGTCCTGGAGATGAGCATGGGAGGAGGAGACAGGAGAGATAGAGATTTAGAGTGACAGTAGATCCTGCTCCAAAAGGTAACGTGTATGTAAAGCCCAGCTTGGAGTAAAATGTGGAGCTTCTGTATGGCTTTTATCGTTGTATATGTGTGTCCCCCCCCCCCCCCCTGCCCCAGAAAGTGATGTCCGCCCCAGAAAGTGATGGTAAAAGCTAAATATTTTGTAACGGTTACCCTTCTGGTGACTGTTGTCTAAGAGGGCTATCTAAGAGGTGACTCAGAGGTGTTTAGAATTAAGCAGTGCTGCCATTGCAGTGTAGATCCAGAACCTGGTTTTGCTGTCTGTCAGGGGTGGTACAGAGGACCACAAGACTGGCCAAATCCTAATTACAAATCTTTTCCAAAGTAAAAAAAAATGTGACTTGTATATATCGCAAGGTGTGTTTTAACTGCTGTTGTGGAGTGAGTGCAGTTAGCCATATAATGGGTGTCTAAATGCAGTAATTGCTAGATGGGATAATTTGCTAAGCGCTTTTGTTTCAGGACTGCGGGCTGGCAGATGCCTTTGTCTAAACTCCTAGGGATTAGTTGGATCCAGTCTTGATGTTCATTCCCTGAAACAAGCTTTGATGTTCAGAAACCATCCTGCTAATAGGAGATTGTACAGGTGAATACATTTTGTGTTTCTCTTTGATTACATTGTTTTTTTCAGTTCTTGTCATAAAGATAACAGATCATCTGAAGGGCAATGGTAAACAGCAAATAGCATAAACAAAATGCCCTTTATCTTGGGGATTAGTATTTGCAGCTAAACCGGTCACATAACAACAAAACTACAGTGCAGTTTCAGCTAAGCAAATGTTTTCTGGAGATCAAAAAAACAAGACAACACAAAACCTTGTTTGATTGATTCCTTTCCCTGTTAGCCCCTTTAACACGGACGGTCCGATCAGGTCCGCCTGTCAGTTTTTCAGGTAGACCTGATCAGAAGGTCCATGCATTCCTATGGACAGGCAGGTGTAAAAGGACTTGTGTTTGTGTTATAGCAGCCTACCTCCAGGTTCGATCCGGAGATCCGCCCTCCTCCGTTTAGGCAGATTGGAGGGTAGCCTGGTATACGCAGACAGTGGAGTTTGTTTACTCCCGGCCATCTATAGAGCAGAGCATGCTCTGTCCTTCTCCACCTCTGCAGATACTGCGTCATCCTCCCGCTCTGCTCTGATCACCAGGAGATCTGTGAGCGGAACCCCTGCTGATACGAATGGAATCTGCCGCATGTGGAAAGGGCCATTTTTACATGGGTGGTCCGATCAGATCCACCTATCAGTTTTTCAGAAGCTCTATGTTAAGGCTCGTACACACGGGCCGAATGTCGTAAGACATTGGCCGATTAAAAAAAAAAAACACGGCTGACATTTGACCTACAGTGGCTTGCGAAAGTATTCGGCCCCCTTGAACTTTTCAACCTTTTGCCACATTTCAGGCTTCAAACATAAAGATATAAAATTTTAATTTTTTGTGAAGAATCACCAACAAGTGGGACACAATTGTGAAGTGGAATGAAATCTATTGGATATTTTAAACTTGTTAGCAATTAAAAAACTGAAAAGTGGTGCGTGCAAAATTATTCGGCCCTTTACTTTCAGTGCAGCAAACTCACTCCAGAAGTTCAGCGAGGATCTCTGAATTAAATGAATGGGAACTAGTGCGCAAAACCACAATGTGGGCAAGAAAATCTTGAACCTGACGGTAAACCACCCGATGGAGAGCCGCCAACATAGACAGGTCCACTCAGTTCCCAAAATACAATTAAATAAAAGATATGTGGCGCTATTCCATCAATCAGTAGTACCACTCAAAATATAAAATATAATGGGCCGATCAAACCCCACCTTCTACAGTAAATATCCGGAGAAAGTACCCAATATATATTAGCATACCAAGTGAATAAAAGATGGTGGAGATACAATTCTAAGGTATGGGAAAATTTAAAATCTATCAATATACTATCAAGTGCTTGATCAACAATACCAGTTTCCCCTCGTTAAGTAAAAACAAAATATTTTTCTATGTGGATCTGTGAAAAAATAAAACTAACTTCTCAAATAAGATGCTCAAAACCAAAGTACATGTGATAATGATGAATCAGTGCCTTACAAACAAATCAATACCTCATACATATTCACTGTGAATGAAATAAATAAATATATGGATATAAATATGACTAATATGGTAAAGTGACCCTTAATCGTGAGTATGCATATACAAATTTTAAAGTGACAAAATAGTGCAAAGATGTTCAGCATAAAATGTGCAATAATTGATACATGGCCAAATGCAAATTTCAATCGTACCATAAAATTATAATAAATAGGTAATAAAAATAATAAATTAATAGGGCAGCCAATCCCACCACAGGGATGCTGTCCCAAACAGTGACAATAGTGTAGTAAAGTCCAAAAAAGTGCAATAGTGGTAGGTGTTTTCCACAGCAAAGTCTTTACACACAGTGCTAAACCAATGTGCAGTGATTTTTTCTTTTTTCTATGCACGTTTTAGTGCATCTCCCAAGTGTTTCCCCCAGCCTCTCACCTCCAGAAGCGGCCCCCAATGGGCCAAGTAGAGCGGGTGGATAATAACTAGGAAAGGATGTGTTCCCTGCAGCGTGTCTTTAAGCATCAAATGAGTCTGTCTCTCATCCCCAGCTTCCAGCGCTGGAAATTAGTCATTGTATGCACCCGGAAGTTCCTGTGCTGGAACTTCCAGCACAGGAACTTCCGGGTGCAGCACAGGAACTTCCGGGTGCATACAATGACTAATTTCCAGCGCTGGAAGCTGGGGATGAGAGACAGACTCATTTGATGCTTAAAGACACGCTGCAGGGAACACATCCTTTCCTAGTTATTATCCACCCGCTCTACTTGGCCCATTGGGGGCCGCTTCTGGAGGTGAGAGGCTGGGGGAAACACTTGGGAGATGCACTAAAACGTGCATAGAAAAAAGAAAAAATCACTGCACATTGGTTTAGCACTGTGTGTAAAGACTTTGCTGTGGAAAACACCTACCACTATTGCACTTTTTTGGACTTTACTACACTATTGTCACTGTTTGGGACAGCATCCCTGTGGTGGGATTGGCTGCCCTATTAATTTATTATTTTTATTACCTATTTATTATAATTTTATGGTACGATTGAAATTTGCATTTGGCCATGTATCAATTATTGCACATTTTATGCTGAACATCTTTGCACTATTTTGTCACTTTAAAATTTGTATATGCATACTCACGATTAAGGGTCACTTTACCATATTAGTCATATTTATATCCATATATTTATTTATTTCATTCACAGTGAATATGTATGAGGTATTGATTTGTTTGTAAGGCACTGATTCATCATTATCACATGTACTTTGGTTTTGAGCATCTTATTTGAGAAGTTAGTTTTATTTTTTCACAGATCCACATAGAAAAATATTTTGTTTTTACTTAACGAGGGGAAACTGGTATTGTTGATCAAGCACTTGATAGTATATTGATAGATTTTAAATTTTCCCATACCTTAGAATTGTATCTCCACCATCTTTTATTCACTTGGTATGCTAATATATATTGGGTACTTTCTCCGGATATTTACTGTAGAAGGTGGGGTTTGATCGGCCCATTATATTTTATATTTTGAGTGGTACTACTGATTGATGGAATAGCGCCACATATCTTTTATTTAAGAGGATCTCTGAATGATCCAATGTTGTCCTAAATGACTGATGGTGATAAATAGAATCCACCTGTGTGTAATCAAGTCTCTGTATAAATGCACCTGCTCTGTGATAGTCTCAGGGTTCTGTTGAAAGCGCAGAGAGCATCATGAAGACCAAGGAACACACCAGGCAGGTCCGTAATACTGTTGTGGAGAAGTTTAAAGCCGGATTTGGATACAAAAAGATTTCCCAAGCTTTAAACATCCCAAGGAGCACTGTGCAAGCGATCATTTTGAAATGGAAGGAGTATCAGACCACTGCAAATCTACCAAGACTTGGCTGTCCCTCTAAACTTTCAGCTCAGACAAGGAGAAGACTGATCAGAGATGCAGCCAAGAGGCCCATGATCACTCTGGATGAACTGCAGAGAACTACAGCTGAGGTGGGAGAGTCTGTCCATAGGACAACAATCAGTCGTACACTGCACAAATCTGCCCTTTATGGAAGAGTGGCAAGAAGAAAGCCATTTCTCAAAGATATCCATAAAAAGTCTCGTCTAAAGTTTGCCACAAGCCACCTGGGAGACACACCAAACATGTGGAAGAAGGTGCTCTGGTCCGATGAAACCAAAATCGAACTTTTTGGCCACAATGCAAAACGATATGTTTGGCATAAAAGCAACACAGCTCATCACACTCAACACACCATCCCCACTGTCAAACATATTTGTATAAATTATTCCTGCGCTACCTTGGAAAACAGTGGTGCACATGGACAGCTGCAAACACTGAGTGGGATCAAACAAAGCCCATGGGTAGTGTAAAAAATATATAAATCAAAAAGTGTTGCGCTGGTCCAGTAAAGTGTAACTATGTGATAGTGTGTGGTAAGGCAAACTATTAAAAAAAAAAAAAAAAAAAAAAAAAAAAATTTTGGAGGGGTGTACGGGTAGTGTGTCTGTCTGCACAGTATCCTGTGAAAAAATCAAGCAATGTAAAAGGGTGAATATCTATCCTGTATCGGTGCAGTGTGTGCAGGGAATCAATAGGTATAATCCAGACAGACACACTACCCGTACACCCCTCCAAAATTTTTTTTTTTTTTTTTTTTTTTTTTTTATAGTTTGCCTTACCGCACACTATCACATAGTTACACTTTACTGGACCAGCGCAGCACTTTTTGATTTATATATTTTTTACACTGTCAAACATGGTGGTGGCAGCATCATGGTTTGGGCCTGCTTTTCTTCAGCAGGGACAGGGAAGATGGTTAAAATTGAGGGGAAGATGTATGCAGCCAAATACAGGACCATTCTGGATGAAAACCTGTTGGAGTCTGCAAAAAACCTGAAACTGGGACGGAGATTTATCTTCCAACAAGACAATGATCCCAAACATACAGCAAAATCTACAAAGGAATGGTTCACAAATAAACGTATCCAGGTGTTAGAATGGCCAAGTCAAAGTCCAGACCTGAATCCAATCGAGAATCTGTGGAAAGAGCTGAAAACTGCTGTTCACAAACGCTCTCCATCCAACCTCACTGAGCTCGAGCTGTTTTGCAAGGAAGAATGGGCAAGAATTTCAGTCTCTCGATGTGCAAAACTGATAGAGACATACCCCAAGCGACTTGCAGCTGTAATCGCTGCAAAAGGTGGCTCTACAAAGTATTAACGCAAGGGGGCCGAATAATTTTGCACGCCCCACTTTTCATTTTTTTATTAGTTGAAAAAGTTTCAAAAATCCCAAAGATTTCGTTCCACTTCACAATTGTCCCACTTGTTGGTGATTCTTCACAAAAAATAAAAATTTTATATCTTTATGTTTGAAGCCTGAAATGTGGCAAAAGGTTGAAAAGTTCAAGGGGGCCGAATACTTTCACAAGCCACTGTATGTGTATGTCAGACGAGCAAAACCAGCAGCCGACGACTCCTGATCAGTGCACTTAGCCAATGGCGAAGAGAGCTGATCGGAGTGTTCTGGCGGGGGGCATCCCCTTGTCAGAACACAATAGCTCAGCAGGGGAGATTGCTGTACTAATGTCGGAAGGTTAGTACTGCGGCCCTGACTGGAGCTTTTTTTTTTTTTTTCATGCAACCCGCTGGGTTATGCCGCGTACACACGATAGGATTTTCCAACAACAAAATCCATATTTTTTTTTTTCCGACGGATGTTGGCTCAAAATTGTCTTGCATACACACGGTCACACAAATCTTGTCAGAAATTCCGAACGTCAAGAACGCGGTGACGTACAACACGTACGAGGAGATGAGAAAAATGACGTTCAATAGCCAGTGTGGCTCTTCTGCTTGATTCCGAGCATGCATGGAACTTTGTGCGTCAGAATTGTGTACACATGATCGGAATTTACGACAATGGATTTTGTTGTCGGAAAATTTGAGAACCAGCTCTCATATTTTGTGTGACGGAAATTCCGATGGAAAATGTCCGATGGAGCCTATACACGGTCGGAATTTCCGACAACAAGCTCCCATAGATCATTTTCCAAAAAAATCCTATCGTGTGTACGGGGCATAAGTGTTGACCAGGCTTTAGTCTGCAGGCAGGCAAACATCTGATCGAAAATAAGAAGATGCCCATAAACCTGACATGGGTCTGTTTTTAAGTTTGATTTTCTGCCTCCATCATATGATGGAAGAAAATCTGAACAGACAGACGTCACAAAAGTGACATCCATTCTGTTCTTGCTCTAATTCAGCAGAGGGATCTGTTCATAGATCCCCTGTTGATTATAATGGAAACTTGACCATAAGTCTTTAGATGTGCGACATGTGTCTCTCTCTCTCTCTCTCTCTCTCTCTCTCTCTCTCTCTCTCTCTCTCTCTCTCTCTCTCTCTCTCTCTCTCTCTCTCTCTCTCTCTCTCTCTCTCTCTCTCTCTCTCTCTCTCTCTCTCTCTCTCTCTCTCTCTCTCTCTCTCTCTCTCTCTCTCTCTCTCTCTCCTCCTCTCTCTCTCTCTCTCTCTCTCTCTCGCGTTTATTGAGCGTTTATTGATTGGTTTGCACAAAAATTATAGCGTCTACAAAATAGGGGATAGTTTTATGGCATTTTTATTAATAATTTTTTTTTTTTTACTAGTAATGGTGGCGATCTGCGATTTTTATTATGACTGCGACATTATGGCGGACACATCGGACAATTTTGATACATTTTTGGGACCATTGGCATTTAATACAGCGATCAATGCTAAAAAATTGCATTGATTACTGTAAAAATGTCACTGGCAGTGAAGGGGTTAACCACTAGGTGGCGCTGTAGGGGCTAAGTGTGTCCTAGGGAGTGATTCTAACTGTGGGGGGGAGGGGCTGTGTGTGACACGTCACTGATCACCTCTCCCGATTACAGGGAGCGGTGATCAGTGAGTGTGTCATTAGGCAGAACGGGGACATGCTTGTTTACATTAGCATCTCCCCGTTCTTCCTCACCGTGAGACGATCGCAGGCTGTCCGCGGGACCCGCGCTCATGCGCCCGCAAGCCGCTTCTTAAAGGGCAACGTACAGGTACGTTAATCTGCCTGTACGTGCCCTTCTGCCGCAGTATATCTGCGCGAGGCGGTCGGGAAGTGGTTAAAATAATTGCATCCAGACATACTGGAGGAAGATTTCTGCAGTGTAAATATATATAAAATATTATGCAAAGTGGTTATAAAGAAGCTTCAGAATGGCAAAGATGTGTTTATTACAAAGTATGTGAGCAGACTGCAGTTCCTCTTCAATACATTCTATGCATTAGGGTGAAAAGCCTTCTATGGTGCTATAGTGCAGCCATTGGCTCCCGCTGCTGTCAATTAAATCTACTGACATGAGAGCCGGGGGCGGGGCCGAGTCTTGCTGTCTGTGTCAATGGACACCGCAGCAGGACTCGGGAGCGCGCCCGCACGAGTGCCCTGTTGGAATGCGGGTCTCCAAGGGGGCACTCGATGCAGGGAGGAGCCAGGAGCACCGCTGGGGGTCCCCAGAAGATCAGGATTGAGGCCACTCTGTGCAAAACTCTTGCACAGAGGAGGTAAGTATAATATGTTTGTTATTTAAAAAAAAAACAAAAAACGAACCTTTACAACCCGTTTTAATCTTTGACAAAAAAACCTGAAAGCTGATTGGTTTCTATGCAGAGCTACACCAGATTTTGCGCTCTGCAGTTTTAGTAAATCAACCCCAGTGTTTGTATAAATAATTCTCATTTTGTTGACTTGACGAATGGTTGAAAGTTCGTTTGCTTTTGATTTGGGAATGACAATCATTTCCTGACCGAAAAACATATTTAGAAATGTTTTCTTTGGAGAAAAATTTCTATCCTTCCTTGAATTTTTTTACTATAGTTTAAAAATGAATGTTGATTTGGCCCTACTAACATTTGGACAATCAAAGAAATGTTATTAAAATGAAAAAAAAAATGTAACAAATAGTGTATGGCCAGCTTTAAGCCTAATACACACAGGTCGAATGTCAGGCGGCATCGGCCGGTCCAGTTGAAACCAGCTGACATTCGGCCTGTTTGTACAGAAGCCGGCCGAAAAAGGTCGACCAGCTCCTTGTCGGTGCTCTCAGCCAATGGCTGTGAGCGCTGACCGGAGTGTTTGGTGTTCCCATATCACCATTGCACAGCAGGGGAGATCAATGCAATGTTAGTACAGTGGCTCCTCCTGAGCTGTCAGTTTTTGTTTTCGTTCGAACGAAAAATAACTAGTGGTGTGTACGAGGCTTTAGTGTTAGACCCCTTTCACACTGGGGCGTTTTTCCAGCGCTTTAACGTTAAAAAAAGCTCCTGTAAAGCGCCTGAAAGAAGCCTAATCTGCAATCCCAATGTGAAAGCCCGAGTGCTTTCACACTGAGACCACTTTCAAACTGGGGTGTTTTTCAGGCGCTTTAGCATTAAAAAAAGCGCCTGTAAAGCGCCTGAAAGAAGCCTCACCTGCAATCCCAATGTGAAAACCCGAGTGCTTTCACACTGGGGTGCTGCGCTGGCAGGGCGTCAAAAGTCCTGCAAGCAGCTTCTTTGCAGCGCTTTCCTGTTTTTTGCCAACGGGCTGGGTGTGCCGATGGCCCGAGCCCTTTCACACTGCCAGCGCCTGAAAAACACCCCAGTGTGAAAAGGGTCTCAAGCGGCGCTTTACCAGCGTTTTTCGGGCGCTGGCAGTGTGCAAGGGCTCGGGCTTTCACATTGGGATTGCAGATGAGGCTTCTTTCAGGCGCTTTACAGGCGCTTTTTTTAACGCTAAAGCGCCTGAAAAACGCCTGAAAAATGCCCCAGTGTGAAAGGGGTCTTAGAAAAAGGGTTAGTATGGGGGCGGGGGTATAATGCGATACCAGTGGCTCTGAATCAAAAAGTACCACCAAGGTCATGATGGTAAAAGCTAATGTATTGTAATGTATTTGTGTGACACTGTTGGCCAAGCTTTCCCAAGTGGGAAAAGTTAATGGTTTAGACCAGCCTTTTTCAACCAGGGTGCCTTCAGGTTTCTTAAGAGATGCCTTGGCAAAATGCCCAAAAATTGTATACAAGCCAACGGGTGAATCATGCCTGCCTTTTAGTTACAAAGTCACTAGTTTTTCTTGTGCACCAATACAACTTTCCAGTCGCCAGCCTCCTAAAAACCCTGTGCAGGTGTTTCGTCAGATTTTGTAACGGAAGTGACATTTCGTCGCCGCCATCTTGCTGCACCCCACACTCGTCCACAGTAAGAATACAGTGAGAAGGCAGCAAGCAGACATCTTGTTACACCCACCGGAGTCTTGCATTTCACACGTATTTTAAACAGTAAACTCCTATAGTAATACAGTATTTTAAAAATCCGTCTGACTGTTTTAGATGTTGAATTTTAAAAGCAGCGGCAAACCTGCTGATCTCACAGGTTTGCTAATCTGACAGAACACCGAAAAATCAACATCAAAACAGTCTGCTGTATTTGAAAATACTGAATTTGACTATATAAGCTGAATTTACTGTTAAAAAAAAGTGTGAAATGCAAAACTCCGGTGGGTGTAACAAGATGTCTGCTTGCCGCCTTCTCTCACTGTATCCTTACAGTGAACGAGTGTGGGGTGTACCAGGATGGCGGCGATGGAACATCACTTCCTTTACAAAATCTGACCGGTTGCCAAATCTGATGAAACACAGGCACCCAATGTCCCCCTTCTCAACCGATGACATTATCAGGCTAGCACTAAGGGTGTCTGCACAATACATAAACATGCACACTCTATAGGTGTGTATCTTGCTTCTCTCTATGTCCAACTTTAGTTTGCCAAGCAAATGAAAGCAGGATAAGTTTTTACCTGTTGCTTAGACCCCTTTCACACTAAGGCACTTTCACGCAAAAAAAAAAAGCGCCTGAAAAGCTCCTGAAAACTGCTTCCCATTCATATCGATGGATCCTTTTACACTGGGGCGGGGCATTGAAAAAAGTCCTGCAAGCAGCATTTTTGGAAGCGCTTAAAAAAAGCGCCTCAAAAACAGCCTTTGTCCATTGAAATGAATGGAAAGCGATTGAAAAGCGGCGCAAATCGGATCTTCTGGGTCACGTGACCTTAAAAAAAAACAAAAAAAAAAAAAAACTCAGCTAACCTGAAAAGCACCACAAAAACACCCAACGATTTATGGACAGTTTTTGAGCGCCTCAGTTTGAAAGGGGTCTTAGATTTAGACAGTATACAGACAGGAGAGAACAGCAGCCTTATTTGTCTGTTTTTAGCTGTATCATGTGACATTGTCATGTTGGTGTTGGCAGTCAGATATCTACGGACTGATTTATTTATTTCAGGTACTTGTATAGCACCGTCAAATTACGCAGCGCTTTACATATACATTGTACATTCACATCAGTCCCTGGCCTCAAGGAGCTTACAATCTAAGGTCCCTAACTCACATTCATACTAGGGCCAATTTTCGGCAGCATCTAATTAACCTACCAGCATGTCTTTGGATTGTGGGAGGAAACTGGAGTACTCGGAGGAAACCCATGCAGGCACAGGGAGAACATGCAAACTCCAGGCAGATGGTGTCGTGGTTGGGATTTCAACCAGTGACCCTTTTGCTGCTAGGAAGAAGTGCTAACCACTACACCACTGTGCCACCCATTGATGAAGGAAGGACATCAATCGGAAACATTAGAAACCCATCCTGATCACTAATGTTGTCCCCCAAGCATAGCAGCATCCAGACCGTGTCTTTAAAAACCTATCCCCTATACCTGCACTCTTTACTAACACCATTTTGGTAGGTTGACATAGTCATCGGTTACAAGTGTATGGAGCAGTTAGGAGAGGTCTAATCATCTAACTCCCGTAGGATGAAGTAGTCACCTCTTTCATCATCAATGTACTACTATAATTTAATTCTCTTTTTATCCTGACAAACCCCCCTTATGTGTTTTATGCAGGACGTTGGCACAATTTATTTTAGATTTGGCTTGTTTCATTTTTATTATTTGTTAAATTCTCTTTGTATATCCTCCAAAATAATTCCAGACATTTTAACTCTTGAAGACAAATGTTGGTGGTGCAGATGACAATGGTATACCATAGTGCAGGCTTGTGTACAATACTTTGCTTAATGTGTGTGGTTTAGGTAAGGAGAATAATTTAGTAAATTTGCAGTTTGTAAGTGATTTGTAGGGGTGTAGGGTGTGTTCATACTAATATGCATTAGTCATAGGTATGATTTCCTTTGCTAGCATGTGCTTGTCTATTTGGATGTTGCTGACTTCAGCGCTGGTTTATAATGAATACATATTTAAACACTCTTTTTCTTATGTTTGGCTTTTAAAAAGGGCAGTCTTTACTGTGCCTTGGGATCAGATAGAATGACCAAGACATCTCTTAATGTCAAAAACTAAATTAAATATTGGCAAAAAAGGTTCACAAGAAGTCTTCTGCTCAGATTCTATGTGCCTGTGTAGACACCATAAGGCATAAATGGATTGGAAGTTTCCGAGGGCAACTGACCTCAGACGTGACATATGAACAAAGCAAATCCCTCTATATCTATCTTCTGGTGACTCGACAATGCAGAACATCTTTCTTCAAGTGCCTCCTTATTGTGCATCTTGAAACTGCCACACCACATGTTTTCAGAGAGTCCTGTATTTTTACCTGAAGTTAATTGTGGGTTTTTCTTTGTATCCCGAATAATTTTCCTGGCAGATGTGGCTGAAATCTTAGTTGGTCTACCTGACCGTGGTTTGGTTTCAACAGAACCCCTCATTTTCCACTTCTTGATTAGAGTTTGAACACTGCTGATTGGCATTCTCAATTCCTTGGATATCTTTTTATATCCCTTTCCTGTTTTATACAGTTCAACTACTTTTTCCCCGCAGATCCTTTGACAACTCTTTTTGCTCTCCCCAAGACTCAGAATCCAGAAACGTCAGTGCAGCACTGGTTGAAAGATGCAAGGGTCTGTCAGGAATCCAGAAATGCATTGAATATATATATATATATATATATATATATATATATATATATATATATATATATATATATATATATATATATATATATATATATATATACATACATACATACATACATACATACATACATACATACATACATACATACATACATACATACATACATACATACATACATACCTTTACACACACTACAAGCAAACAGATCACAGGTGACCTTTTTAATAGCCATTCAAGCCCCTTTGTGTCAACTTGTGTGCATGTTATCAGGCCAAAATCACCAGGGTGTGTAAACTTTTTTATATTATGAGCAAATATGGCTTCATTTACATTTTATGAAGGCATGTGTCCAGAGGTGAATTAGGGCAGAAGGGAGAATTGATAACTGAATTACAATGTTTACCAAAGCTTGTAATACAAAGTCCAGGAACAAAAAGCTTCATGGTTATGACAACGTACTGTTCTTGAAAATGAAGAGTATTCATTTTCCAGCAGGATGGACACTGCAGCATCCTTTAGGCTTCATGCATACTTTAGCTAAAAAAAAAATGGCGTTTACAGGTGTTTGGGTTTTTATTTTTCTTTTGCCTCTAAATGCCCCTCCATGTCCATGCACAACATAAGCCTTTAAGCTGGAAACACACTATACAACTTTTTGTTGTCCAATTTTCCTTTTATGTAGTGCAAGGCCTGGCCTGACCGCATACAAATTGAAAGTGTTCCGGTTTGACCTCCATAATATAAAGTTTTGGTAAATCTAAAGGAAAAAAATCTAAAGAAAATTGTATAGTGTGTATCCAGCTTTAGAGGCAGAAAAAAACCCAACCCAAAGTTGTTGTGTTGAGCTTTTGAGCATAAAAAAAACACCTGACGCACCCAAACGCAGGTAAAACACACCTAAGCACTAGGCACGTTTAATGCTTAAAGCGGAGTTCCACCCAGAAATGGAACTTCCGCCGATCCGGTTTCTCCCCCCCTCCGGTGCCACATTTGGCACCTTTTAGGGGGGAGGGTGAGCAGATACCTGTCAAATCCAGGTATCTGCTCCCACTTCCGTGCATAGATCGCCGCACAAAGTGTCTGGCCCCTCCTACGCATTGTCTGGCCCCTCCTTCTTCCCCCGGCTGTCTGTCCCAGAAGACAGCAAGGACCATTCAGATCGTGCAGCGCGACTCGTGCATGCACAGTAGAAAACCTGTTCTTGTTTCCCTTGGTAAGGACGTCGGTGCCTGCACCTGGAGCCGAGGGATGGGTCGGCTTCGGGTGAGGACATTGTGGGCTCCCTGGACAGGTAAGTGTCCTTATTTTAGAAGTCAGTAGCTGCAGTATTTGTAGCTGCTTACTTTTATTTTTTTTTCTTTCCCAGGTGGAACTCCACTTTAAGCGTTTTTTGCATTTTAATGAAATAAATAAATGCCCAAGCGCTCAATGTGCTGGTTGGACTCCTTGAGAAAACACTGCAGAGTGCACAGGACAAGACCGGTCTTAATTTCCTGCAGGATCAACGGTTATTTTTTAATTACTTTTTGAACAGATAAAACCGCTTTCAATTGATCAGACCTAAAAAAAGAAAATAGGAGATGTTCATGTGTATAGTTGAGCTGTTCTAGGGAAGCAGGTACAGAACAGGTTAAGGTAAAATAGAAGGTGCAGTATGCCGATTTTTCGTATTTTCTTTCACTTCCTTTTTGTGACTTGGCAGCTTTGTATGTTATTAGCTGTATTGTTACTTGAACTGTTTGGTTACTAAATATAGAATACAGATCTACAGTAATTATAAAAAGTCTACACACCCTTGTTAAAATGTCAGGTTTCTGTGCTGTGAAAAAAATGAGACAAAGGTAAATAATTTCAGAACTTTTTCCACCTTTTTAATGTGACCTATAAACTGTACAACTCAGTTTAAAAACTGAAATTTTTTTAGGATGGGGAAGTAAAACTAAAATAATGGGGTTGCATAAGTGTGCACACCCTGTTATAACTGGGGATGTAGCTGTGTTCAACAATCTCCCGTAATCTTCATATGTCTAGGCTGTGGGGTAGAGTGGCAAGACGGAAGCCTTTCTTACAAAGAAGAACATCCAAACCCAGCTAAATTTTGCAAAAACACATCTGAAGTCTCCCAAAAGCATGTGGGAAAATGTGTTATTGTCTGAAGAAACCAAGGTTGAACTCCTTGGTGATAATTCCAAAAGATATGTTTGGCTCAAAAACAACACTGCACCAAAAGAACACCATACCCACTGTGAAGCATGGTGGTGGCAGCATCATGCTTTGGGGCTGTTTTTGTTCAGCTGGAACAGGGGCCTTAGTCAAGGTAGAGGGATTTATGAACAGTTCCAAATACCAGTCAATATTGGAACAAAACCTTCACGCTTTTGCTAGAAAGCTGAACATGAAGAGGTACTTCATCTTTCAGCATGACAACGACCTAATACATACATCCAAATCAACAAAGGAATGGCTTTACCAGAAGAAGATTAGTTTTGGAATGGCCCAGCCAGAGCCCAGGCCTGAATCTGATTGAAAATCTGTGGGTTGATCTGAAGAGGCTGTGCACAGGAGATGTCCTCGCAGTCTGACAGATTTGGAGTGTTTTTGCAAAGAAGAGTGGACAAATATTTCCAAGTCAAGATGTGACATGCTGATAGACTCATACCCAAAAAGACTGAGTGCTGTAATAAAATCAAAAGGTAGTTTAAGGCCCCTTTCAGACCTGCGGATCCGTATTTAGCCATCCGCTTGCTCAGCGGGGATTGCTCTGTTGATCCCTGCTGAGCTGGCGGATGACAAGTCCGTCTCTGCACACTGTGCAGGGACGAACCTGGCAGAGAGACCTCTCTCCTCTATCGGATGATTAGGGACTGCCTGTCTGTTTTCATCCTATCCGATCCGCCAGACGGATGGAAAATAGGATATCCATCCGCCTGGATTTTGCGGATCGGATGTCAGCGGACATGTCACTGCTGACATCCGACACTCCATAGAGCTGTATGGAGCGACCATTCAGAGCCGCCTGAAAAAACTGACAGGCGGATCTGAATGGTCTGCACATGTGAAAGGGGCCTTAGGGTGTGCACACTTATGCAACCATATTATTTTAGTTTTTTATTTTTACTTCACTCCACCTAAAAGATTTCAGTTTGTTGTTCAACTGAGTTGTACAGTTTAAAGGTCACATTAAAGGTGGAATAAGTTCTGAAATTATTTTTTGTGATATAGATATATATATATATATATATAATATAGATGACATTTCAACAGGGGTGTGTAGACTTTTTATATCCACTGTATATTTTTTGTCTGAATTTCCTCATACCATTTGTAAGAGAAATAGAATTTGGCTCCCATTAAGTTCTTAGACTGACCGTACAAAAAGCGCATTTTGCTTCTGATGCAGAAGATTTAAATATCTCTATCACCATTTGAATAGTATAGTTCTAAAAGCTGAACTTCAGCCTGCTATAAATAACAACAGTTCATGCCGATATGTGTTCAGTAACCAGCCCCGGAAGGATTTACCCCCTTCCTGACCATAGCACTTTCTTGCGATTCGGCACTGCGTAGGTTTATCTGACAATTGCGCAGTCGTGCGACATTGCACCCAAACAAAATTGACGTCTTTTTTTCCCCCCACAAATAGAGCTTTCTTTTGGTGGTATTTGATCACCTCTGCATTTTTCTTTTATGCGCTATAAACAAAAAAAGAGCGACAATTTTGAAAAAAAAAAAATCTATTTTTTTACTTTTTGCTATAATAAATATCTCCCAAACATATATATAAACATTTTTTTTTTCTCTCAGTTTAGGCCGTTTATGTATTTTTCTACATATATTTGGTAAAAAAAAAACCGCAATAAGCGTATATTGATTGGTTTGCGCAAAATTTATAGCGTCTACAAAATAGGAGATCGTTTTATGGCATTTTTATTTTTATTTATTTTTTATTAGTAATGGCGGGATCTGCGATTTTTTTTATCGGGACTGCAACATTATGGCGGACAGATTGGACACTTTTGACACTATTTTGGGATCATTGTCATTTATAGAACGATCAGTGCTATAAAAATGCATTGATTACTGTGTAAATGACACTGGCAGTGAAGGGGTTAACCACTAGGGGGGGCGGTGAAGGGGTCAAGTGTGTCCTAGGGAGTGATTCTAACTTGGGGGGAGGGGCTACACCTCACATGACAGTGATCACTGCTCCCGATGACAGAGAGCAGTGATCTCTGTCCTGTCACTAGGCAGATTGGGGAAATGCTTTGTTTACAAAAGCATCTCCCCGTTCTATCTCTCCGCGGGCCCGCGGCGGGCATGAAGTCCGCGGTCACGCGTGCACCCACAGAACCGCTTCTTGACCACTTCCGGACCACCGCGTGGCAATATACGTCCTCACTTTGAGGACGGATATCGTTGTTATGGCAGCAGCTAGCTGCCATAACCCTGGTATCCCCGTGTTTGGCCGGCGGTCCGGTACAAGATAAAAATGGTCTCTGCGGCGGATTCACCGTGAGATCACTTTTATCGGCGGCAGAAGAGGGGCCCTCCCGCCGTGATCCGGTGCTCTACGCCGCTTAACGGAGCCGTCGGCAGCGGCGGAGTCAACTGTTTTTAACTTGTAAACAACACATATAAAAAAGAGGCCCGGTCCTTAAGTGGTTAAAGCAGTTGTACCTGTATGCCCTTTTGCCCACCAGTGTCATTCTGTCGACGTAAATCAACGTGCGCTGGTCGGCAAGCAGTTAACCACTTCCCCAGGTTGACGTCATATGACTTCTGTTTAGCCGCTTGATTTCTTTTATGCCCCCCTTGCCGCTGCCCACTGGTGCTTTCCCAGGCCTCGCCCGTGCGATTGGGGAGCCAGAGGATGAATCCGCCACCAGCATCGGTTTACCATAGAGCTGGCCGTGGACCAGATGGTCCCTGGCCATCTCTATGACCCTCTGAGCCCCAAAGTGACGCCATGACGTTTCTCTAAACTGGTAACCTGTAAAACATTTTTAAAATGTAGCCTGCAGATTTTTAAGTACCGACGCCATTCCACAAGTGTGCGTAGTTTTAAAGCATGACGTGTTGGGTATCTATTTACTCGGCGTAACATCATCTTTCATGTTATACAAAAAATTGGGGTAAATATTGTGTTTTTTTGTTTTTCCATCTCCTGAAAGTGATTTTTTTTTTTTTTTCCTCCCCCCAAAAAAAATTGCGTTTGAAAAATTGCTGCGCATATACCGTGTGACACTAGGGTCTTCGCTAAAAAAAATATATTTAATGTTCTGAGTAACTTTCTAGCAAAAAAATGAGGATTTTTACATGTAGGAGAGAAATGCATGAATTGGCTTGGGTGGCAAGTGGATAAAAACATCAATAGCAGTGATCTGATTTCGCTACCTGCTGGACAGTGCACTGTTTATTCCACACTCTGTATTTTGTAAAGGAGTTGTAAATGAAGGCAGAGTGTGGTGTGGAGCTTGCAGTGTCTCGTCCAGTGTTCTCTGCAGGATCCCAATGCAGGCAGTCCCATTGATGTCGATTTGGACGCAGTGGACACACAGCCAAGTTCCCAATTTGGCATCTGTGTGGGTACGTTACGTAGGGCGCATGCGCCCTTCAGCCCGGGCACTATCCGATGGGGGGCACTTCTCGACAGAACACCTGCACAGATGTTAACTTGGGAACAGTACCTGTGTCCCAATTGATCATTGGGACTACCAGCATGGTAATACCTGGAACACCTGTGCATCCCCATGCAGGTAAACATGGCCCTCGCAGGGGCCTACACTGCAGTACACCCCATGTGAATGAGGCCTAATCGTCTACCCCTAGAGGTGGATCTACCTAAGGGTAAATTTATTTTTCCAGAAGATGGGCTTTAAGAACTGTAGTTCACTATGTACATGTTGGATCTAACATTACAGGATAGCCATTGCTTATACTCTCTGATTTTCTGTAGAGGGCCTAAAGCAGCCCAAAGATGACTTGGGTGGACGGAAAGAAAATTGCTGTATTTTCCCCATCAACACAGCCATTGTTGATGGGGGAATCGCTCTCCCAGCTCCTTCCTGGCCGGCAGAACACAATGATTACTGCTTGTAGCCGGCGGCGTTAATCAAATGTAAAAAAATCCGACAGGCTGGTTGTACCCAAGTTGATCGATGGGGTCCTTTCAGCCTGCCTATACATGGACTGAATCTCGGTTGGTCCCTACTGAACTGGCCAAATTTTGATCCATGTTTGGCTGACCTAAGGGCTCGTTTACACCAGCAGACCCTGTCATACTGCAATTTTTGCTGTAAAGGGAACAGGACAGTGTGCTAGTAAAATGTATCGAATTGGTTGCTTTTTATGGGCTCATTTACAGTTGTGTAGAGGGGGGCCTACACACTATACAATTCTCTTGTACAACTTTCCTTTAGATTTACCAAAACCATATAATATGAGGTCAAACCTAAACCCTTTCAAATTTATGCAATCAGGCAGGCCCTTGCAGTACATAGTTGAAGGTAAATATAAAGGAAATTGAACAAAAATTGTAAAATGTGTGTAAGCCTTTTTTTGACGCATTTGTTTTTTTTTTTTTCAGCAGAGCAGTGTGAAAGCTCCTGAATATGTCTCAAGCTGACATGTCATTCATCTTTTGCAAAATGCAGCATGTACTTATTATTTTTATTCCAGTACACACTACTACTGCAGTGAGGCGGTGTGAACTGAACACATAGGACACAAACCAAATAGCCTTGTCTTTGCATGGGAGTGAATAGGCCCTAAGGCATGTTGGTATTGCAGGCAAAATTGCAGCAAAACGTGCAATGCTCTTACAGTGCCGTTATTTCTTAATGGTACCCCAAACGCATTTTTTGCTGCAATTCTCGTGAGACAAAATACGCACAACACCAAACAAGATTTGCTACATGATCTTCTTTGGCATGTTTTTTTGAGGGGAGGGAGGCCCATTCAAAATAAATGGTGACGCTCAAAAAATATGCAAAGTGTTAATGGGGCCCTAAAGATAGATTGCTGTCAGACATGCAGTTAATGAACTAGGTGTGTGTGTTTGTTTTTTTTTTTTTTTATATTTTAATTTTAGCCCTTGCTGGGCTACAATTTGAAGAATAAATCGCAGAGTTGCATTTTAAAGGCCCCTTTCACGTGGGCGGATAGAATTGTGCTTTTAGCTGCCAACAGATGAAGTTATCTACCGCAGCTAAACGCACAATGCCTTTCCTATGGCCCCATCCAAACACTGTGTTTAGCGACGGTTGAGGGTTTCGTTACATGGGGTTTTGTACAGATAGAAAAAATAAAGTTGACTGCGTCCAGGAACGATTTAGCACAGCTATCTTCACATAACTGCAGGTAATCGCAGTGTAGTATTTCTCCTGCCGATAGCAGTGGCAACAAGGAAAGAAAAACAGGAAGCACATCAGAAATGGCAAGAATGTTCCAACGCAGCCGCATGTAAACGCAGCTAATCGTAATGTACAACTGCAAGTGAATGCTGTGCCGGGATTCTCTGAATTTCAAAATAACAAAACATGCTTTTAACAGCGGCAGAACAGCCACCCATGTGAAAGGAGCCTAATACATCCTGAAGGCACTGCTGGAAGGTTGTCGTGCCTTATTTACAATATTCCATGACAAATTCATTTCACGTGAGGGGAAAAAAAATGTCTAGGGAAATCTAACAATAAAGGCGCTCTTGGTGTCCACACATGTGCTGTGCTGGCCTGGAATCAGCCATGATTTTTTTTGTGAATGGTGTCACATTGCTGGAAGGGACAGTGACCTGATGAGCCTGTGACCTGAAGCTGCCTGTCCTAGCTCAGCTGACCCCTCCAAAGCCATGTGTTCCCGCTCTCCCCCCTCAGCCCTTCCACACATGAGCCATGTTTGTGTTCCTGAGGTCTGGAAAGCACAAGGCCGGCTTTCTAGAACTGACAGCTCTGAGCCTGCCGGAGCTCTTTGTGCAGGATGCTTTTGTTGCAACCAGCCGGCTGCTTCCTTTCATGAATAATTGAGACGGTGTTAAGTTCTGAATAAAAATAATAAAGAAAAGCGCGGAGGAGGAGGTGGGGGGGGATGGAACCACCTGAGGAGTGGAAAATCCACTCAATGGATTCTATAGACAGAAGGCTGAGAAGCCCCCAAATAAAGTGAGAAGCAGTGAGGAGGCGAGGGTGTGGTTTGTCTGGGAACAAAGCCTGGCTGGTGGTCTTGGCTGAGGGGGGAGACACTGTCTGTAAGGCTCAGTCCTGACCATTCACTAACCGGCTCAGCTGCCTCCCCCTCACCCTAAGGTGTGTGTTTACTTCCTCCTGGACAGGAATGTGACTGATCAGTAAGTAGGAACACCTTTCCTTACTATTTGCTTGGTGTGTGTGCATGCTGTGTTAACCTTTTCTGTGCTGTGTATGGCTCGGATCTAAAGCTTACTGGTGCCGACTTCCAGCAGAATATCGGTACTGACAGAGCCATGGTGGTCTTCATGGTTACCCATTGTGTCCTGTGAGGACAAAGCAATTTAATCCTACATGGTATGAGTTTTGGCTAATTGCAGAATCGGTCAAAATTTGAACTACCGGTCGCTCTCTTAACACCAACCGGCTAATTTTTTTTTTTTTTTTTATTTGTCAAGACTAGGGTTACCACCTCATCCCTTTAAAACCGAACACATATTAATGACACAGGTTCTGTGGCTGTTTAAGGTGGTAATTAAACTCACTTGATGCCTTATCTGCATTAAATTAGCCTCAGAACCCTTTGTCATTCATATGTGTTCAGGTTTAAAGGAATGAGGTGTTAACCCTAGTCAAAACACTGGGTGGAAAATTTGTGTACAGTGACTACATCCAGTTACATACAGTGACTGTTCGGGTATTGTGACAGCTGTGTGTGTCGGCTGTTCAAATGCATTAACCTGCAGGGGAGATTTTTTCTTCCATGCGATTTTAGAATAGAGAAAACTACATGTATGGCCATAAATAATAAAACAAGCTGATTCCTCCATAATAATAACAATACAAACGAGGTGGCTACAGACAACTGGTCTGTCTGCTGTCAGAATACATTGGTTATCGGGTGCAGACGCTCATTGACAAAAGTTTTCCAGCGGTCCCATTTGACAGAAGTCCATCTAACCATCGACTTCTGTCAAGTGAGGCAACCACGCATGGATCGAATCCATCTATTGCCAGCTTTAGGCCCCTTTCACACGCCTCTGTAAAGTGGGATCCGCTTGCTCAGCGGGAGATCTCTCTGTTGATCCCTGCTGAGCACGCAGATGACAGGTCTGTGTCTGCTCCGCTATGCAGAGCGGACACCGACACAGCCTGCTCTAGTCTATGGGGCAATCGGTTGGAAACGGACTGCCTGTCTGTCTCGATCCGATACCCCATCCGTTTGGAGGATCGGAATAGGACCCCCAGCCATCTGTTTTTGGCAGACAGGATTGAATCTGAAAGCGACGGGTGTCCACCGACATTCACCACTCCATAGAAGAGATTGGAGGGTCCGATCAGGTCCTCCTGAAAATCTGACCGGCAGACCTGATCAGATCGCCCATGTGAAAGGGGCCTTAGGCTATAGCTAATATTATTCTCCAATCCTCTCTAAACGGCGTGCATAAAGGAATCTTCCCTGCCAGCTATTGTATGCCAACAGCTGGCACCCACAGCTGTTAGAGTAATCCATGAGTGTATCTGATTGGATCAGAATGGGCAAATTTCTGGCCAGAAAAGTTGATTATAAAATGTACTTCTTTTTTGAGCTGGGTGGTGCTGACTGGGAGCTACACATGTAGGACAGCCTATTAATTTGAATAGGCTGCTCTATGTGTGTCAAACGTACCAAAGAAGCTTATGCAACTTTTTGGGTGTTGCATCTGCTTGCCGCGTTTGGGGTGCCATTAACAATAAATTTCACCACAAGCACATTGGTTCACAGAAGGCTCAGGTGTGAATGCAGCTTAAAGCATATCTAAATTAAAAAGCAAAAATGTAATATATTGCAGTTTAACAGTCCTTTGATGTGGTGGCTGCATTAGTTTTCTTTTATAGGCTCTTTTGTTTTTCACCTGGTGATCCTGCCACTCATATGCTTCCTGTCCTAGGGTGACGGTGTTTTGTATCTGTACGGTATGTGGAGGAGCAGCCTTGCCAATTTAGCTTTAGGTTGACGGAGTCACTGAGGGGCGTGCTTGCCTTGTGTTTCTGGTGCCCCCCAAGCTAGATAAACAGGTTTGCATTTGTCAGGCATTGCCATTGGAGACCCCTCATTGGCATGGGGTCCACCAGGAGAGCAAATATGGCGCAAACTGATCACAGGCACTCGATACTCTTTACATATGAATGTTGCCTTATCGTCTGATTTCTGGAAACCTGAAGAAAGTGTTGGTTTCCCTGAATAACAACAAGTTTCCAGACATCATTTTTATATTGCAGCTTAGAAAATGAAAGCAGTGTTGGTTACTTTTCACTGTGCATGTGGTTTTAGGCTAGACCGTGGTGCAGGAAACCTGCGATCTGTGCGTATTTCCCACACAGCAATCAAAACACACTGTAGTTGGGATCTCCTGTGGGTGTCAATGTTAACGACACCCAAATGCAGGTTACAAACGCAGTGTGTTTGCCTGCACTGGATCGCACGGTACATTAGTACCATATGATCCGGTTGCAGTGCGTTTTCAAAAGTAGTGCATGCACTACTTTTGGTGCGATTTTGAGCTATTTCAGAATGAATGGGCTCAAATCGCACTGCTGTGAATCAAACAGGATTGCACAAACACGTTCCTGTGCATTTCATGGTGTGAACCGGGCCTTAATGGAGATTGTGCCATGCCTGTTTTGGTTAACATTATCTTGTGTTATCTGTCATTATTTATTACCGATATTTCTATAGTGCCAACAGTTTGTGCTTTTCATATTGCGCAATCGCGTACGTCACTGCCCTCAAGGAGCTTACAATCTAATGCAGACTTTCTCAACCTTTTGAAGACAGGAACTTTTGAAATAACTTTCTGATCTTAGGGAACCCCTGCTAAAAATTACTATATCTAAAATTCATTACACACTAGTGATGGTCAGTCGGAAGAATGCTCCTTACACTTGTGGACATTGGGATGAAGT
Organism: Aquarana catesbeiana; assembly: GCF_042186555.1. Taxonomy (NCBI): domain Eukaryota; kingdom Metazoa; phylum Chordata; class Amphibia; order Anura; family Ranidae; genus Aquarana; species Aquarana catesbeiana. Next base: position 692,375,006 of record NC_133325.1, on the reverse strand, counting down.
AGCACCTTACAGTTAGCTAAAAAGATCAATGGTGTCAGAGGGAACTTATCTGAGAGTTAGAAATCGCTCAATGCTCAAGGAACCCCTAGAAACCTCTGGAGGAACCCAAGGGTTACATGGAACCCTGATTGAGAAACCCTGATCTAAGGTCCCTATTTCACATGTATACACATACTAGGGCTAGTTTAGACAGGAGCCAATGAATCTGCCAACATATCTTTTGGGAGTACAGGGAGAACATTCAAACTCCATGCAGGTAGTGTGCTGGTTGGGATTCGAACAAGGAACCCCAATGCTTTTAATACATTTCCCCTCTTTATTGATGTGTTTTTGTTTTGTTTTTTTTCCAGTCCTTGAACTGAAAACAAATATAGTAACGCTCCATTCACATTAGCACGTGTCCAAATGTGACGATTTCCAGTGTGACTACGGTGCATGACTTTGATGCGACTTTTGGTGTGACTTTGATCTGACTTACATTCTCTGGACCAAAGTCGCACCAAAGTCGTGCCAGCACCTTTTTCAAAATCCCTGCAACTTTACGTGGCATTGATCTGAACGAGTACCGATCCAAACAATGGCCTGCGACTTGTCATGTTCGAGGTCGCATGACAAGTCGCACAAGTGTGAATGGGCTCTAATCCATAACAACTAATTGTATTTCTCTTTACTGAAGTCCAAAAAAAAAATAAGATTCATTTTGATTGGCTTCTATTATATTTTTCATTGGGAGCAGGCACTTCAGGTTCAAGGTTCCTGTGGATTTATAGTCCTAACCACAGGGGATAGGGGGAGACAGTTTTTTGTTCTTCTTTGGTCGAGTTATCTTCAGACAGTTCCCAAATTGAGATGGAAAGATCTTTGTAGTCACCACATACTAATGGCCTCTTATAGCTGAGTGTCTCTTGTGTTTGTCTGTTTACAAAAGGCCGTCTCTGCATAATAAACAACCGCCTGCTAGTGTGACTCCTCTGTACAGTAGATAGAGTAAACAATGTAACCACTAATCTGCCTGGCTTGGTTTCCAACTTTCCAACCCATGCTTCTGTCTGCTCACACACAAGCTGTTTATAGAAGAGTCACACCAAGGTGTCCATAGACCTGGGAGGATGGTCAGATGTGCGTAGAAATGATCAGTTCCATTGAGAAGGGGTAGAGCCACGGTCAGGGCCATTTAGGCCTGGTACACACTATTGGCTTTTTTTCGTTCAACGCTGCGAGTTGAACAAAAAAGAAACTGTCAGCTCTGGTCGGAGCCACTGTACTAACCAAGTGAGGTTAGTGCAGCGATCTCCTCAGCTGAGCTATTGTGTTCTGACAAAGGGACGGCCCAGAACACTCCGATCAGTGCTCTCTGCCATTGGCTGAGAGCGCTGATCGTCAGTCGGTCGGCTGCTGGTTTTCTAGCGTGCACGTCCGAAAGAAGCTGGCCGAATGCCGGGCATTTTTTTTTTTTTTGACCCGGCCGTTGTCTCCCGACATTCGGCCTGTGTGTACCCGGCTTTAATCTAGAGTGGATAATGGCATAAGGGACCGGTTTTATGACCTTCCCAATAATTGTTCTACCCCAAGAGCAGTTGGCTGTAGAAAATTGTGGGTGACTGCTGTTTTATACTTGTTTTTATGGTTGTACTATAATAAGGCCTCATTCACTGGTAATTTCTCTTTGCATGGCACACCTTGATAGTGCATGTAGTGCATGCAATCCCAGATGAGAACCATGGGAAAAAAAAATAGTGCATGTCCATTAAAAAGTGTTGTATTGCATTCAACACAAGACATGTTTTTAGTGTATGTCGGGGCAGGAAAAAAATCCGTACATCTCTGCAATACATGCACATTCCCCATGTTTTATACTAGAAGTGCCTGTGTGCTCCTAGTGTGGTCACCAGTGTTTTTTTGCACTTGGAGACCACCAGTACCTTCTGGGGAGCACATAGCACAAAAAAAGAGAGGAAAAAGAAAAGGGAACTGTGTGATGCGCTGAAATGCGCATCACATCGCCTCCTACCGCTGGTTTACTGCATCCGAAATGGGCAGCTGCCTGCACACCAAACTGCTTCAGTTTAGTGTGAGAGCTATGTGAGCTGACCTATAGGCTGGGTTCACACTTGTGCAATCACAGACATCGCATGTGATTCGCACCACATTGCCGTGCAGATCACATACGATGCCTGTGCGATGTGATGTCAGCCATACAAACTGTATGCCATAGCATTCACACTAAAATGGTGCAGGACTTTCTATTGACACCCGCAGTAGTTCGCAAAGGGTGAACTGCCTGCAGATTATATACGATGCAGGAACCCGCACTGGTTCCCGCATCGCATATGTGTGAACTGGCACTAAAAGACCCTGCAAGTACAGAAAAATACCTGTTGATCTGCCAGAAATGCCCTGGTTCAACCGGGTTCAGACAAATTTTGAACCGTGTGTGGTAGTCTCTGCTCAACAGAAGTTGATCTGTCAGAATACAATGAGCTGCTGTCAGAATGCAGTGTTCTGATGGGGCTTGTGTGGATGAAAAATCTTCTTTTTTTTTTTTTTTTTTTGCCCGCTGGCTGAATGTAAGTAAAACTACCAGTGTATAGCTAGCTTTAGGCTGGCCATACATTATACAGTTTTTCCTAATTTCCCTTGGATCTACCTTCACTTACTATTTGTAGTCCAAGGGCCTGTCTGATTGCATACAAATTAAAAGTGTTTAGGTGTGACCTCATATTATATGGTTTTGGTAAATCAAAAGGAAAATTGCACAAGAAAATTGTATAATGTATGGCTAGCCTAAGTCCTGTTATAGGATGACAACACACAGCATTTTTGTGTACTGAGTGGTGTCAGCCCTGCCCAATTGACTTTAGTACAACCAGCCTGTAGTATGGTGGTGTGTGTTTTTTTTTTTTTATCGCATCCAGCGGCTGTAGCCAGAAGCAGTAATTGTTATATACTGGTGGCTGGGAGTTCGCCCGCTGTCAGAATACTATCTCAACATGGGGAAATCAAGCAATTTTATTTTAACCCGTGGTTGAAGAAAAGAAAATTTCATAATGTAATCATTCTATGGTCTGCTCTGTTAAGCAATGGGGGGTAATTTCTGATATGATGAACAGGCATTTTTGCAATTATTACATTTTAGATTTTAATAAAGCTTTTTTTTAACAGACCAAATGGTAGAAATTAAGAAGTTCATTGTTGGGGCTTATATACACTTCAGTATACACAATCCTGCACAACAATACTGTGTTGTAATATAGACAGTGGGTTTGACCATGTTTACTGAATGAGTAGATGCTGTTTGTTTACGCTTGGTTCACAGCTATGCGGGTGGCTGCAGATTATAATTCTTATACAGGATTTATATAGCGCCAACAGTTTGCGCAGCGCTTTACAACATGAGGGCAGACAGTACACTTACAATACAAATCAATACAGGAGGAATCAGAGGGCCCTGCTCGTTAGAGCTTACAATCTAGAAGGGAGGGTCAACTGTGGGGGATGCGATACCCACAGTGAAAAGGCGCTGCTGTGAGAAAATGCACGGGGCTGCCATTTATTCTGAATGCCACCCCCACACATGTAAAAAAACGCTGTGCGTTTGCAGGTGCAGGAATCGCAGGGTCAAAATGACCATGCGATTTCCCGTCGGGCCGCGTTTTGAAAAAAGTGAATGCACCTTTTTCTGCGGGAAACGCAGGCACAGCAGCCTATTCAAAATGAATGGGCTGCTGTGTCTGAGCAAATGCAGCCAGCACACGCACATAGGTGTGAACCGAGCCCTAGCAAAGTGAATTAAAGTTAAAGCGGAGTTCCACCCATGTAAAAGTCAGCAGCTACAAAAAGTGTAGCTGCTGACTTTTAATAATCAGACACTCACCTGTCCCATGGTCCAGCAATGAAGCCCCCACTCCTCTTGCTCTCCTCGGTGCCCGGCATTGTGACTGTGGGTGCCCAGCTGTGGCTTCACTGCAGGGCACGCACTGTGCATGCGCGAGACGTACTGCGCGCAGTGATTGGCCCAGCAACCTTCTGGGACCTGTGACATGTCCCAGAAGATTGCACGGAACGAGGGGGGAGAGGTGAACTTCCTTCCGGCTCTGCGGAGCCGCGGGAGGAAGTGGTAGCTGGATGCCCCTAAAAAAAAAAAAAAAAAAAAAAAGGGGAATCCGCTCCCCCCCCCCCTCCAGAAAAATTACATGCCAAATGTGGCATGTCAGGGGGTTACCATCCCTTAAAGCGGAAGTTCCATTGTTGGGTGGAACTGCGCTTTAGTAGGGTGAACCTGTGTTTACTTTTAATACCTAATCGTTTGTGATAGAAATTTAAAGCTGGACTCTACCACAAAACCTCCTCCAGATCCATTCTGAATGCTTTTCTGCATGCACAATTTTAACATGTTTTTGTTGCGTTTTTAAAGCATTTCTGGATGCATTACAGATGCTTTTTATTTATTTTTTAAAACTTTACTGGGGTCTGGCGTGTTTTGATGCATTTTTACCACGTTCCAGTACAGTTCTGTGCAAGAAAAAGGTAGCTTGTTTTTTTTTTTTTTTCTGGAGCTGAGATGCACTGGAACGCACTGCAGTGGTGTCAACTATGCCTTTGAAACCCATATATCCTACTTTCCATGCTTTTTTGATGCTCTCCCCACTAGCTGTCACAATCTAAAGAAAAAAAAAAAAAACGGATTCTGCGAATGGGAAAATGACATGTTCCAACAGCCTTTATGGCTGTAGGCTTGTAGTTCTCTCAACGAACTACCAGGGTGCTGTTGGTAGTTCTTCAGGACCATGGCATTACACCCACGTTCTGCTGATTGTGGGTGCAATGCTTTACAGGTCCCTAACAAAAAATAATAATGCATATTTTTTTTATCTGCAAAAAAATGTGTTATTATTATTATTATTTAATTTTGTTTATTAATTTTATTTTTTTGTAAACGTGAACTTCTCCTTTTAAAGTACTGACATTATTCCACTGGTGTCCATAGTGGCGTTGTTGACCCTGAAAGAATTCACACCCACCAGCCTCACACATATATGCTGGCTGGAGCTTTGCCCCATCACATGACCACTTGGGAAAAAGTTAGTGGGGGGGAGATATTTGCATTGAGATTTATTAGTAACCGTAATGCAGGAATTATAACCGCAATATTATTTTGAAGGTGGATGATTATATTTTTAGTTTCATTCTACTACTTCTACTTTAAATAACCTAAACCATATCAAATGTGCTATTTAATGAAAAGGTACACATTGCCTATCATAGTTCTTAATCAGATGAAAATCTGCTGAAAAGAAGTTTACCAGTTTATCAGCTCATCATGAAAAACATGTGTAAGAGGTTTAATTGGATTTTCCTGGCCTGTTCTCTGTTTGATGTCACTGTAAAGGTAGCCGTTTAGGAAACCCCCTTGTAGCGAAAGAATGTTAATACTCTGTGGTAGAAGATAAATTGTGTCTCCTGTGTCCATCTTTGGATGGAAATCTAAAGTAAGTGGTGTATAGATAATTTGATGTCAGGCAAGCTGTTGCCTGTAGACATTTTCTGAAAAATGCACAGAACTGGTTTCTTTGGTGTGCAGCCATGTGATGTACAGTGCAGTGACCTCTGTACAACATTGAGATGAGAAAAGGTCCACAGGGGGGACCAATATATCCACCTATATCGTTATTGAACTGCACTTTAAAATATTGATGAAGGTCCTGGCCATCAGGTTGATGAAAGTCCTTCCCTCCCTGATTAACATAGATCAGATTGGGTTTTTGCCTGGTGTTGATCTTTGTAGTTTTTACACACTTACAGCTGTCCCCAGTTGACTCTGATACTAGAGTATTGTAAACCCTTAATATCAAATAAGCTTTTGATTCTGTTTACTGGTGCCACATAGTTTCTGTTTTGGACATACTAGGGTTTGGCCCGTTTTTTTTCGCAGATGGATCAAGGTATTATACAAATCTCCAATATCGCAAATTAAAATGGAGGGGAGCTCTCTTCTCTCTTTTCAAAAGGGTGGAGGATGAGGCAGGGTTGTCCTCTCTACTGGGCCTTATTTGCACTGATGATGGAACCCATTGCCTCAGTGTCAAGGCGCTCTGGATAGGTGGTTGGGATATGAGTAGGCTCCATAGAAAAAAAACTAGCGATGTGTGCTGGTGACCTTGTTATCTATCTCAGGGATCTGGGACTGTTGCTCAGGAAAGCTCTTATGCCGCCTACACGCGACCGGACTTTCCGGCAGAAAAGGTCTGACGGAAGGAATCCGTCGGACATTCCAATCGTGTGTGGGCTTCATCGGACCTTCATCGGACCTTTTCGGTCAAATTTTGACGGACCTAGAAATAGGACATGTTTCAAATCTTTCCGACGGACTTGATCCCTATCGTAAAAAAATGTTCGTCTGTATGCTAGTCCGACGAACCAAAAACGACGCAAGGGCAAACTTCCTTTTCTAGTCCGGTCGTACGTCATCACGTTCGAAAGGATCGAACTTTGGTGTGATCGTGTATAGGCAAGTCCGTTTCGTCGGAACTCCGTCAAAGTCCTCGGAGTTCAGTCCGACGAGAAATCCGCTCGTGTGTGTACGTGGCATAAGGCTCCTCTCCCAATTTCTAAACTTTTCTGGACTGCAGGTAAATTAGAATAAGTACCGGATTTTCCCTATTGACCCCGGGGCACGCCCAGTAGTCGACCCAAATCTACCTCTAAAATGGACAGACACTTTTCGATATTTGGGTATTTTTCATCTCCCCTAATATTGCTGACTTTTGTAAATTAAACTTATTCCTATTATTGCAACTCATGAAACATAAGTTATAGGCATGAGGGAATCGGTCATTGTCTCTGATTGGCAGGATTAATCTGGTGAAAATGAAAATACTTCATCCATTGCTCTATGTACCCAGGCACTCCCCTGTGTGGATCCCTAGATCAGTATTCAAACCATTTAATTAATTGGCCTCTGTGCTTTTATGGGGCTCCAATCCCCCAGATTTTGCTTGTCTGCTCTTCCAACTCCCTGGCCTCAAGGGGGCCTGGCATTCCCTGATTTGCTTGCTTACCTTTTGGCTGCTATCCTCACTCATGCACACAATTGGTTGATGTCGTATGACTCCGATTCCCCCTGGGTTCCTACGTGGCACTAAGGAATGTCCTTTATAGGGGTGCTAATGCTCCTCCTTCTATTTCACCTATGAGGGCAGTAATTGGGGCATTGACCCAGGTCAATTCCAGATCGACCAGTGCTCTTAGATGTAGGCACCCCTATACCTTCTTATGGCCGAATCCTACTCTTCCCAATTTTTTTTTTTTTTTTGTTTTTTTTTTGTTTTGTTTATTTCTTTCTCGTACATCACGGGACACAGAGCCTCAGTAATTACTGATGGGTTATATAGGGTATCACTAGGTGATTGGACACTGGCACACCCTAAACAGGAAGTTCAACCCCCTATATAATCCCTCCCCTTACAGGGATACCTCAGTTTTTTCGCCAGTGTCTTAGGTGTTGGACGTGCAAAGATGTCCTGTGCTGAGCTCCAAAGGGAATATCCTATACTGGGGCAAGCCAGGTGAACCGGATCCATTTCAAAGTGTCCTTTCTAGGCCGAATTTGATGGTACCCAGGCCTCGTGTCCGAAGAAACAAGGTTTTACCTGTAACGCTTCTCTTTTTAGAGAGCTGGACCCCGCATTTCAGAATTTGGTTTTTCTAGCCTTATTCTTGGCCGGGTGCTTTACAGGCCCAGAACTGCGGATACCCCTATCCATAGGGGGCCCCAGTGTCTGAAGGTTTTCCAAACGGAGCCCACCATGAGAGGTGAAGATTGGGTCTGTATAACAGAACCCTGCAGCTGGATAAGGTAGGGAGATTCCACAGAATTTTTTAATTCTAGTAGGTTTCTCCTTTAAGTAAATGTATGCTATGCCTATTGTCTGCACCGGGGGCTGCAAAGAGCACATACCTTCACATGCTGATTGTCTGTCTCAGTGTTCACGCTGCACAGCTCCTCCAGCCGAGCTCCAACTAGGATGGGATGGGGGGCTCTTCCTGCAGGGATATTCCCCCCAAGATTAGGGGGGGCCGCAGTGGTCTGTGAGGCGGTAGTATACCGCACTATCGCCGCCGCCATTACCATGTGGAAGACCCCATCATCTGCCGGCCTCTCTCCTTCCTCCTCCACCCCAGCCTCCCCTCCACGCTTGTCCCGGAGGGTCGGCTCGCGTGGGAAAGCGCACGTTTTTGAAAAAACGAGGGGGGGGTGGTCAGAGGAGGGGGGGGCGGAGCGTCAGCCCACATCGCCGGCTGCACAGGCTATAAGAAGCACACTTTTCAGGTGCACACAGCCTATGGAGGGACACAGAGCTGACGGTCGCATGTAAGGTGGGACACAGGCATTCTCCTAGGCAGCATTTACTAAGAAACACTTGACTGGGCATTGGTAGCAGTGGCAGTTGCTGGACTACATCGCTCAGCAGTCAGTGTTTCATTTTTGTGATACTTCCACCTTGTTTGCTTTGCACTATGGGTAGAAGAGATACAAATACCCCAAAAACCAGAGGCTCTAGGGGATCTCCCTCAGGCTCTGAGGACCCCCCTTCTGCAGCACCTTCCCCCCCCCCGAAGGACCTGGGATGGCTGGACAGGGAGAGCCGTTGGGGTCAGGGGCTGCATCTGCTTCTGGCACTTCAACCCCTGTATACATTACGCAGGAGGTTTTTCCCTCAACCATTAATGGACTAGAGGAAAGATTAATGGCCTTAATCGCATCTTCACTCAGTGGAAGAAAACGCACTAGGTCTTCCTCTGTTACCCAGGACCCTCAGGCAGAGGAACTCTGGGGAAAAAGGAGAAGAATCCCTTTCAGAGGATTGGGATGGGACTGATGAGTCCTCCTCTGAGGAATCAAGTGGAGAAGGGCCCTCTTCAGCTTCTCAGGATGAGAAGGTCTTAGTACAGATCCTTGCTGGATTGGTCCGCTCCACATTTAAGTTACCCGTATCCGAGCCAGTTAAAGAACCCTCTTCTTCTTTGGGGTCACTGAAGCCTCCTCAAACAACACATGCTTTTCCTGTTCATAATTTGCTAGAAAAGCTCATTTATTCTGAGTGGGATCACCCAGATAAACGTTTTTTTCCGCCTAAAAAGTTTTCAACACTTTATCCTATGGAAGAAACGTTTAAAAAAGATGTGGGGGATACCGGCCGTTGACGCTGCCATTTCCCCTGTACATAAAAGTTTGACTTGTCCTGTAGACAATGCTCAGGGATCCTGTTGATAAAAAAATGAAATCCCTGTTGAAGGATATTTTCTCCTTAGCAGGTTCAGTAGCTCAACCTGCAGTGGCAGCGATCGGAGTCTGTCAATACTTAAGAGACCATGTTAAGCAGGTCCTTAAAGTTCTACCTGAACAGCAGGCCCAGGGGTTGGCTAACCTTCCAGCGGCCTTATGTTTTGCTGTTGACGCCATCAGAGATTCTATCATCCAAACCTCTCGTCTTTCACTTGGGTTGGTGCATATGCTTAGAAAAATTGGTCAGCCGAAGCACCATGTAAGAAACTTCTGGCTGGATTTCCATTTCGCGGTGCAAGGCTGTTTGGCGAGGATTTGGACAATTATATCCAAAAGATCTCTAGTGGGAAAAGCACTCTCTTACCTGTTAAGAAAAGGAGTAAGCGTCCCTCTTTCAAATGGGCTCTTTCCCCAGTGCCAGGAGCATCAGCCTCCAGGCAGTCGCGACGGCCTCCTCCGTCAGGGTCTAGAAATAAATTTCAGAGTCGACCCCAGGGACAAAAGAAGTCCTGGGGGAAGAAGCCTACTAGACAAGACGCTAAAGCCTCTTTATGAAGGAGCGCCCCCGCTCGCTCGGTTGGGGGGAAGACTGCTATGGTTCTCAAAGCTCTGGCAGGAGGAATTCCAGGACAGGTAATCTCCACGGTAACTCTAGGTTACAAACTGGAGTTCCAGGAATTCCCCTCTCCTCGTTTCCTCAGATCAAGTGTCCCCAGAGATCCAGAGAAAAAGCAGTCGCTCCTTCTAGCGTTTGAGCGATTATTGTCGCAAAAAGTCATCATGGTGGTTCCCACGAAAGATCAAGGATTGGGATTTTATTCCAACCTTTTTACCGTACAAAAACCAAATGGAGATGTCGGACCCATTCTGGATCTAAAGGATCTGAATCGATTCCTAAGGATTCGATCCTTTCTCATGGAATCAATTCGGTCAGTAGTCTCCATCCTACAGGGAGGAGAATTTCTGGCATCAATAGACATCAGAGATGCATATCTGCATGTACCCATTTTTCCTGCTCATCAAAAGTACTTGCGCTTCGAAATAGAAGGGTGCCATTTTCAGTTTGTGGCTCTGCCTTTCGGGCTAGCCACTGCACCTCGAGTGTTTACAAAGATCTTGGCTCCTCCTGGCCAGATTAAGGGCTCAAGGTATAACTGTCATAGCATACCTAGACGACCTGCTCTTGATAGACCGGTCGGTAGCCTTTTTGAGCGGGAACTTGATGACCACAGTCAACTACCTGGAACACCTAGGTTGGATTCTCAACCTAGAAAAGTCCTTCTTAAAACCAGTAAGAAGACTGGAGTATTTGGGTCTGGTCATAGATACAAGCTAAGAGAAGTTATTATTACCTCAGGCAAAGATCACTGCCTTAAGAGAGCTGATTCTGGTAGTCAGGACCAAAAAGGGTCCTTCTGTCCGCCTTTGTATGAGGCTCCTGGGAAAGATGGTAGCTTCATTCGAAGCAGTTCCCTATGCTCAGTTTCATTCAAGACTACTGCAACACAGTATCCTGTTGGCCTGGAACAAGAAGGTTCAGGCATTAGATTTTCCGATGCACCTGTCTCGTGCAGTGCGTCAGAGCCTCAGTTGGTGGTTAATGCCCAAAAGCCTGCAGAAAGGGAAATCCTTTCTACCAGTTACCTGGACGGTGGTAACAACGGATGCCAGTCTTTCGGGTTGGGGAGCAGTTCTGGAACAGTCTGCTGTCCAAGGGGAATGGTCCAAAACCGAGATGACCTTACCCATCAACATTCTCGAGATCCGTGTGGCATATCTAGCCCTAAAGGCCTGGACTCTCAGGCTACAGGGTTGCCCGGTCAGGATCCAGTCCGACAATGCCACAGCAGTGGCTTATATCAAACATCAAGGAGGCACCAGGAGTCGAGCAGCTCAGAGAGAAGTGAACCAGATTTTAGTCTGGGCAGAAAAGCATGTGCCATGCATATCAGCAGTTTTCATTCCAGGGATAGAGAACTGGCAGGCGGACTATTTAAGTCGCCAGCAGTTAGTCCCAGGGGAATGGTCTCTTCACCCTGACGTCTTTTGGGCCATATGCCAAAGATGGGGGATTCCAGATGTAAATCTCTTTGCATCCAGATTCAACAAAAAGATCGTCAAGTTTGTGGCAAGAACAAAGGATCCTCTTGCATGCGGGACAGATGCGTTGGTGATTCCGTGGCATTGGTTCTCACTGATTTATGCATTCCCTCCTATTCTACTACTGCCACGACTCCTTCGCAGGATCAGGCAGGAAAAGAAGTCAGTTCTTCTGGTGGCCCCAGCTTGGCCCAGGAGAGCTTGGTATGCAGAAATAGTAAGGATGACAGTAGGTTCCCCGTGGACCCTACCGTCACGTCCAGACCTGTTATCTTAAGGTCCAGTGTTCCATCCTGCCTTACAAACGCTAAATTTGACGGTTTGGCTATTGAAACCCACGTTCTGAAGAGTCGTGGGCTTTCAGGTCCTGTAATTTCTACCTTAATCAATGCAAGGAAGCCAGCTTCCAGAGTGATTTATCAGAGTCTGGAAAGCTTATGTATCCTGGTGTAAATCCAGGGGTTGGCATCCCAGAAAATATGTAATAGGTAGAATTCTTGACCTTCTACAAATGGGATTAGAAATGAAGCTGGCCTTGAGTACCATCAAGGGCCAGGTCTCGGTCTTATCAGTATTATTCCAACGGCCACTTGCTTCACGTTCTTTGGTCCGAAACTTTATGCAGGGGGTGACGTATCTTAATCCTCCGGTTAAGGCTCCCCTAAACCCCTGGGACTTGAATTTGGTTCTGTCAGTTTTACAGAAACAGCCTTTTGAACCAATACGTCAAATTCCCTTGGTCTTGTTGACAAGAAAGTTCATTTTTCTGGTAGCCATTTCTTCTGCTCGAAGAGTATCAGAATTAGCAGCTCTTTCCTGTAAAGAGCCTTATTTAATCATACACAAGGATAGAGTGGTATTGCGCCCTCATCCTAGCTTTCTACCGAAAGTGGTTTCAGATTTTCATCTAAACCAAGATATTGTTCTGCCTTCCTTTTTTCCAGATCCCTGTTCTACGGAAGAAAGGTCACTACATTCTTTGAATGTAGTAAGAGCAGTCAAGGCTTATCTGGAAGCAACTGCTCAAATTCGCAAAATGGATGTTTTGTTCGTACTGCCAGAAGGTCCCAATAGAGGACAGGCAGCGTCAAAATCTACCATTTCTAAATGGATTCGACAAATGATTATTCAAGCTTACGGTTTGAAACAGAAAATTCCTCCTTTTCAGATCAAGGCACACTCCACAAGGGCTATTAGTGCTTCTTGGGCGGTGCATCACCAGGCCTCTATGGCTCAAATCTGCAAGGCCGCAACCTGGTCTTCAGTCCATACATTCACCAAATTTTATCAGGTGGATGTGGGAAGGCATGAGGATCTCGCCTTTGGGCGTAGTGTGCTGCAGACAGCTGTGCGAGGTCCTCAGGTCTGATTACACCCTACGTTGTGTGGTCCCCTCCCCTAAGATAGCATTGCTCTGGGACGTCCCATCAGTAATTACTGAGGCTCTGTGTCCCGTGATGTACGAGAAAGAAAATAGGATTTTTTAGAACAGCTTACCTGTAAAATCCTTTTCTTTTGATGTACATCACGGGGCACAGAGGTCCCGCCCCTCTTCTAAAACACTTATATTGCTTTGCTACAAAACTGAGGTATCCCTGTAAGGGGAGGGATTATATAGTGGGTTGAACTTCCTGTTTAGGGTGTGCCAGTGTCCAATCACCTAGTGATACCCTATATAACCCATCGTTATTTACTGGGGCTCTGTGTCCCGTGATGTACATCAAAAGAAAAGGATTTTACAGGTAAGCTGTTATAAAAAATCCTATTTTTCTCTTCAGTACCAGACTCTTCTCTTTGGGCATTCAAGGGTGTGAGGTACTTCAAACACACCTGCGAAAATGGCTCTCTGAAGTCTTATTTGACAAATTAAAGCAACAGTTTGGTCTTCCTAACCCCTATTTTTTCAGATACCTGCAGCTCTACCATGTGCATCAATCGCAATTTGGGGTGTCTGCACTAGATCATACTCCATCCAGAGTTAAATCATTTTGGAGAGATGATTTCTTAAATAAACCCTTGTCCAGTATTTTCAAGGCCTTGTTGCCTTCTATACGTTTTTGGTCTGGACCGGTCACATTCTAAATGGCAGGTGGAAGTGCCGGAACTGGTTGGAGAGTACTGGGAGGATATATAGGACTATCCTTTTCTCCAGTTGGTTTCTGCCAGTTACAGGTTGATACAATTTAAAATACTGCATAGAATTTACCTCACACCACAGAGATTACATGAAATATATCCTAACATTTCCCCTAATTGCTTGGAGGTGTATGGGTGATTTGGCTGGCTACCTGCATGTTCTGAACTTGCCCCTAGAGACAGGGATTTTGGTCTGAACTCCTCCACTTTATTTTTGATCTGACTACTATCCAAATCCTCATGTGGGTAGACATAAACTATATTGTCAAAAGTATTGGGATGCCTGCCTTTATACACACATGAACTTTAATGGGATCCCAGTATTAGTCTGTAGGGTTCAATATTGAGTTGGCCCACCCTTTGCAGCTATAACGGCTTCAACTCTTCTGGTGTGGCTGTCCACAAGGTTTAGGAGTGGTGTCTATGGGAATGTTTGACCATTCTTCCAGAAGCGCATTTGTGAGGTCAGGCACCGATGTTGTATGAGAAGGCCTGGCTCGCAGTCTCCGCTCTAATTTATCCCAAATGAATTGGGGATTGGACTCTGTGCAAGCTAGTCAAGTTCCTCCACTCCAAACTCTCTCATCCATGTCTTTTATGGACCTTGCTTTGTGCACTGGTGCGCAGTCATGTTGGAACAGGAAGGGCCATCCCCAAACTGTTCCCACAAAGTTGGGAGCATGAAATTGTCCAAAATGTCTTGGTATGCTGACGCCTTCCCTTCACTGGAACTAAGGGGCCAAACCCAACCCCTGAAAAACAAATGATTTGGACCAGTGCACAAAGCAAGGTCTATAAAGGAGGAAAGCCAATAAAAAGAATTAAAAGAAAAAAAAAAAGGTTGTTTACTGTTGTACCTGCCAAAGGATTTGTAATTTTTGTTCAGCTATTCCTGTGATTACATACCTCAGCTCTTCAGTGAAATGACTCTGATGGGACTACCACTCCCTGGTTTACCATTACTTTCCTACATCAGCTCCTTGCTCATAAAGTATGATGCTTGCATGAGGGTTGACTCCCTGCCCAATAACCGTGCTGAAAGCAGGAAGCTGTACCTGTTGAACTGAGAAGTTAGAATTAGGAACTACATTTTCTCATTTGTATGGCTGTGTAGTGTAAAAATGTCTGTAAAATATAGGATTCCTGGTACAGAATTGGATTGGCAGGTAAAGCATAAAGCCATGTGTGTATTTAGCAGTTTGATTGGAGTTACACTTTATTTTAAGTACTGCTGCTATAGATGATTTAATATATATATATTTCCTGATTTCCCCTAATCCTCTGCACATGAGAAATTAGATTGAGCGTGCCTAGTGTCAGCGCTGTGAGCCAAGCAGACTCCATTGCATACCACGTTGGTTCTACCATAACATGTTTCAGCCACTAGAACTGAATTGCATTGTTACGCTCTGTTTATATATGGCCTGGCAGGTATGTGTGAATCAAAAGAGCACTTGAAAATAGTTACAAATATTCTGGCAGGTTAGACCATTTGTATGTGTTTTCAGTTCTGTATTTAGTAGTGTGCTTGAAGTTCTGACATAAAGTAGAGTGAAAATCAAAGGCCTCATGTGCCTTGCTGTAAAAGAAGAAACATTCATATCGTGTTTAATATATAAAATGTATTTGAAGAAATAATTAATGCATTGATTTTTTTAACTGGAATTGCTTTAATTGCGTACATAAGTGAGCGTACTCCTATTTAGCTCCAATAAGTATTTTCCGCAGAAGAGGGCACACAATGGAAATACTGTACTATTGTTAGTGGCAGCATCTGGGTCAGTTTCAGCAGTATTCCTCTGTTTAACCATCCATGAAGTCATTCTTATCTCATTGTGGTCTCTCTCTCTCTTTTTTTTTTCTTTTTCTAGAGAAATATTTATCTATGAGCCTTGGAGAAACATCAGAAGGAGCATTTTGATCGCCAGCGGGTTTCAGATTCTGCACATTGCGTTTATAAAGACATTCCAACATGTTCAACTTGATGAAAAAGGATAAAGAGAAGGATGGAATCAGAAAGGAGAAAAAGAAAGAAAAGAAAGAGAGGATGTCGGCCGCGGAGCTGAAAAGCCTGGAAGAGATGAGCGTGAGGAGAGGATTTTTTAACCTTAATCGTTCATCTAAACGGGACTCAAAGACCAAACTGGAAATATCTAATCCAATACCCATTAAGGTAGCTAGCAGTTCTGAGCTTAACCTTACGGACATTGACTCAGATAATGTCAGCAATAGAGGAAGTGCCCTCTATGATTCTGGACACCTCAGTACTGCTAGCTCCAGTGATGACTTGAAGACTGAAGAGACCTTTAAGGGTAGTGTACTTCAGCGTGCTGCTAAGTTTGGTTCTCTGGCTAAACAAAATTCTACTGGAGTGGCACAAATGGTCAAAAGATTCTCCTTCTCTCAAAAGAGCAAAGATGAAAGTCTGTCTGAAACTTCAACCCCTTCAGAGAATTCTGCTGCTCCTTCCCCACAGGTTGAAATCCGAGCATTTGATGCACAAATCAATCAACACTCTGTGCCTTCAGTGCAGGTGACCCCATCAAACAGCAGTCCGAATGTTGTCAAAGTCCCAGAAGTAGTGGGGAAAACCTTCCCAGCCGATTTGAGGTTGCCCTCTGTGCTCCCACCGCAGGCACCGGTACCGAGAGAACTGGAGCTTCAGAGAAGAAACACTGGAGATTTTGGCTTTTCGCTACGTAGGACAACTATGCTAGACAGGGCACCTGAAGGGCAAGTGTATAGGAGAGTTGTCCACTTTGCAGAGCCAGGTGCTGGTACAAAAGACCTTGCATTGGGCTTGGTTCCTGGTGACCGATTGGTGGAAATAAATGGTCGTAATGTGGAGAATAAATCTAGAGATGAAATTGTGGAGATGATCCGCCAGTCTGGAGATACAGTGAGGTTGAAGGTTCAGCCCATTCCTGAATTGAGCGAGCTAAGCAGAAGCTGGTTGAGGAGCAGTAAAGGTCTACGAAAAGAGGCTAGTGATGTAAGTATCGTACTACTGAACTTTTCTAATGCTATGTTTTCTTAACATTTAGAGATGTCTTCTTGCAAGTGTTCCAAGGTATTGCAGTTATTATAATACTGCATCCAATTTGTCCCGAGTGGTTATTATTGA
Source organism: Aquarana catesbeiana (assembly GCF_042186555.1). NCBI lineage: Eukaryota > Metazoa > Chordata > Amphibia > Anura > Ranidae > Aquarana > Aquarana catesbeiana. Next base: position 692,358,360 of record NC_133325.1, on the reverse strand, counting down.
GAAGCCTCTTAAAGAAAAGTTTGGCTATTTATTTACTCTTCTTTATCAGTGTATTCTTGGTTATGGTCGGAATGGTTTTCCACATTTCCGAAATATATATAATTAACCATTAAAAGCATGACATCTATCTTGTGTGTCTTCTCTATATATTTGCAGATGGAACACTGTTTTAGTGATTGCTTTACCATGCCCTAGGTTTTCTCAGCCCTGTGTAGTTTGGGTTGAAATATGTTACTTCTAGCTTGTGGTGTTTTGTTTCAATACAGATTTAAAAACACACTTGTGATTAGTTAAACTGGATTCATGTAGGATTTTTTCCTGTAGAATGTAATATCTCATTTTCTAAAGGTACCTATTAATATGATGCTTATAGGCATTCTTGTGAATCATAGTAGTCAATTGGCATTTATGGATTTTTCTGACCTATAGAAATTGTTCTTTCAAAACAGTCTGGTCTCTGGATGGGTCTGCTGAGAGCACAGACCTACACATTTGTGCAGTACGAGTTTGAATATCTATTAACCAATCTGTTACGAATGTTTAGTAGATGAGCTATCCATACATGATTGAAATTCTGTCTAGTGTTTACGGCATATCTGAACATGTTCTAGAAAAATGCGAGTTGCCTGATTGCTATGAGTTTAATGCTTCTCCATTTGTTTTTTTTCTTGATTTTTTTTTTTTTAATGTTTTACTATCTTTGTCTGTAGTTAGTTCTGCATTCACATGAAATGCACTACACGAAAGTCCATTGAACGTCTTGTGATGTATAGATGGAATTATGTGGGTGTTATATGTACAACTTTTCCAGTTCAACATTTTTTTAGTAGCATAGTAGTGCTATTCTACACTATCCAGCTATAATATGAATTCCTAGTTTGAAGAAAGCAATTATGATGTTTGCTACCTTTTTTGCACTTGACCTACAGTATTGTGTGATTCTGACTGTAGAATACCCATAAGGTTTTCAGCCCTTCCACACTCTACAAATCCAAAATAACTGAAAAAAAGCTTTAACTTGCATTTTGTTTTTTTGCTTTTTTTATATCTCCCTAACTAGATATTTGAAAATTCAGGAGTACAGTCTTCTGATTCCTGACAGTCACTGGTGTAAATCGCATCCTTCACAGTTACTACAGCAGCAGGCTGAGATTGTGATTCCTGACTCACTAGGAGTTCCGTTTCAAATTCCAATATGACAACCACACACACCACTAAACCTTTCTCTCCCTAGTTACTGCTGGAGTTTCACATTAATATAACGAAAGTCATAGAATAAGGGAAAATAAAACCATATGCATAACAGCAAAACTGAAAATTATATCTGAGTGTTTCTAAGACTTGGCGTGTTGCATGTATCTATTTTCTTGATAGAATAAATATTGGAATCCATAGGATAATCTGAGTTATGTGACAATTCGTGTAAGGCCCCATGCACACGAGACGCCGGTGCAAACTCTGCTGAACACATGTTTTTAAAAGCTGAAACTGGCATTTAGAAACGCCGTTTTGCCACATTTGCATGCCGCGTTTAGCAACGTTTTACCGAGTTTGCGCCTAGAAGCGTTTAGTTAAGATAACATCATAAGACCCTCCCCAAGCTCGAAAAACAGTATTATTTAACTCTCAGCCATTTTGTGAAACCAGAGTGTGTAGCAGCAGCTGAGAGAGCAGCAGTGTACTTGTATTTAGCATGTCACTTGCCACGTCACCTGCCACAAGTTGCGGATTGTCATTTGCCACGTCACCTGCCACAAGTTGTGGATTGTCCACTTGCCACGTCACCTGCCACAAGTTGTGGATTGTCCACCTGCCACGTCTCTTGCCACTTCACTTGCCACGTCACCTGCCACAAGTTGGATTGTCCGCTTGCCACATCACTTGCCATGTCACCTGCCACAAGTTGTGGATTGTCCACTTGCCACGTCACTTGCCACAAGTTGTGGATTGTCCACTTGCCACGTCACTTGCCACAAGTTGTGGATTGTCCACTTGCCACGTCACTTGCCACAAGTTGTGGATTGTCCACTTACCACGTCACTTGCCACAAGTTGTGGATTGTCCACTTGCCACGTCACTTGCCACAAGTTGCGGATTGTCCACTTGCCACAAGTTGCGGATTGTCCACTTGCCACGTCACTTGCCACAAGTTGCGGATTGTCCACTTGCGATGTCATCTGCCACAAGTTGGATTGACATTTGCCACGTCACCTGCCACAAGTTGGATTGACATTTGCCACGTCACCTGCCACAAGTTGTGTATTGTCCACTTGCCATGTCACCTGCCACAAGTTGCTTGTTTAAATCTAACAACATATTGGTCAAATTCCAATTATACTTCAGATAACAGCAATACTAGTGGTGTATTGGATTGGATGAAGGGCTCATTAGGGTATATAAATGGTCTATGAATCATTGCAAGCAATTACAATTGTTTAAAATATTTTTTTGTAATGGTTTTTCATCATTTGCCATAATTTTTGAGATTTTTAATGTCAAAAAAATGGGGCACCTTTAAAAACGCTTATAAACGGTACCCGCGTTTTGCCGCGTTTGGGTCTGAAACGTGGAAAACGTTTGCGTCTGAACCCATTTTTCTTTTTACTTCTGGAAAAACGAGGTTAAATGCAACTGTGTACATGGACACATAGGATAACATTGAATGCGTTCAGGGGCCGTTGAAAAAAGTGCCAACTGCCTCTGAACGCGAGTTTAACAGCTTCTCGTGTGCATGAGGCCTAACCGATAAGACTTTCAGTTCTCTGTTTTCTGTGTATATTGCCTCAGCTGATGCATGCAGCCAGAAATTCGGAGAACTGGAAGTGATCAGTGTCCTCTTACAATACACAGAGGAGCTACTGCAGGTTGAAGCTCTGATTCTACTACAGAAATTGTAAAGGCTTTGACTACCAGAACCCAGGAAAGTTTTTACTGAAATAGAGAAGCTCTGATTCTTAGTGGGGATTCCAACCAGTCAGACTTGGGCAGGAAAACTAACAATTTGTATTGTATTTTTCCATATCCACTGAGAAATGTTATGGTTACCTTGTGTCAGTCACATGGCTCATAACAACGTGACCAAGAATAATGCTGAACAAAATGTGTTATATAGTACGTCGCCTGCTTTTGTCTTGAAACGAATCTGTATTTTATCCATTTAGGACAAAAGTTTCTGAATACCCTGTCCTATTGGCGGTACTTTCCTTCCTACATCCAATTCACTTACCAAAGCCCCATGGCATACCTGTGTTTGAGCATCCAAATGCCAGGCTCAGGGGGGCAATGGAAGGGTTCCTAACCTTGCGTAAGCTGAAACCCAAAGCCAATCTGAAACTTAAGCTGCATTCACACCTGTTTTCAGCAAATAGAAACATTCGTTATACGCCCGAAAAAATGCCCAACAAGCAAAATCCCATTCATTTCAATGGCACCTGTTCACATCTGAGCGTTTTGTCACCTGAAGCAAAACGTCTCAAAAACGCCCTAAGCTCAAAAAAGAACATGAGCTTCTTTGGGGCAGATTATAGGCGTTTTTCTGCCTTTTTACATTGGTGATCTGAACAAAAACGCAGAAAAATTGCGGTAAAATCGATGTAAAACCGCACAACTTTGAAACACTCAGGTGTGAATGCAGCCTTACAAAAGGGATTCTGGTAGGATAATTGGGTGGCAGGGGAGTGAATGGAAAATAAGCATCAGTAGCAGAGGTGACGGGCTGTACAGCAAAAATGTCTGTCCGTTTAGGTCATTGTACAGGTTCCCTGATTCACCACAAGAAAAACAGAAATGGAAGGCGCGCACACCTAATGCATTACCAAAGATAGTTTAATAATAAGACATTTTTATATAAAAGTGGGTACTCACAAAATGCAACTGACAAAAGGCCATAAACACAGCGCATGGACATGCACAGAACACGGGGTACAGCTAATGCGTTTCAGGGGCGCACCCCCTTCCTCAGATCTAGGCGCGCCTGAGGAAGGGGGTGTGCGTTAGCTGTACCCCGTGTTCTGTGCATGTCCATGCGCTGTGTTTATGGCCTTTTGTCAGTTGCATTTTTATATAAAAATGTCTTATTAAATTATCTTTGGTAATGCACTAGGTGTGCGCGCCTTCCATTTTTGTTTTTATTGTAGTTGCTTTCGGTTTACACCATCTGAGGAAGGCAGCATCCACCCAGTTTTGGATACCATATATACTTTTCACACCAACATTTTATCTGACATCTGTTACTCCACACCTTGGAAGACCTATTGGCGCTGGAAGTGACTGTTTTTTGTATCTCTTCCCTGATTCACTGTTTGATTTTGTGTGGTCTGACCATTTAAGTATAATGATGGCCATAGATGAATTGAAATTCAGCCAGTTGAGCATTGGCTAGCCAAATCTTGATCCATGTGTTGATCACGTCTTGCAGTATGCTTCATATAAACTGTTGCTTTGAAGTCTCTGTTAACAAATTTTCTTGCAGTTTGAGTATAATCCTGAGAAGTATTCCTATATGCCTGCAGGCAAACTGGTGCTTAGAAGCTTTTCTTTTGTTTTTTTTTCTTTTTTGTCTTTAATTTGAGGTATGTCAACAGCTGTTATGTACTTTTTAAAGAAAGCTAACATTATCCATTGAGTGTCAGTTTAAAGATATGGGAGCTTCCTGTTGCTGGGTTGAAAGTGACAGTCAGTCATCCTTATCCTTGCTTTACTATTTGATGTGTATGTGTGTGTATATGTATATATGTGTATGTATGTATGTATGTATGTATATATATATATATATATATATATATGTGTATATGTATATGTATATATATATATATATATATATATATATATATATATATATATATATATATATATATATATATATATATATATATATATATATATATTGTGTGTGTGTGTATATATATATATATATATATATATATATATATATAGTTATAGTGGCAGGATGTAAATACGGTATTTGATCAACTGTTCATTATCTGACACCTTTACAAGCTATCCATACTGAATTCAGTTCAGTTGTGTCCTCTGGTTTAGTGTTCTTTGGCTATCTTAATCTTTCTAATTTTACTGATCATTATGAGCTCGAGCCTGTGCATGCCAGGGTATTTAGTTCAAATACTGTCTTTCTCATTCTGCTGTAAATACATCGGTAGCATGGGAGAAAGGCTGTGGAGAGAATGTTGTGAAGAGGTTTCAGCCCAGCTCCTTCGAACTTCAGATCCAAGCTTGTCAAGCCGGGTGGTGGCGATAGGGGGCCACCCACGGATTATTTGTGGCAGATTCAGCAGGAAAGGCCAACGTTCGATCCTGTATGGCCAGCTTCAGGTTGACAGTAATGTGAATGGCTCCTTCTTAGTTTGAAACCAGCTGATCAGATGATTACGGGATGGTAGGATGACAGTTTTTGGGTACTTTGTACCAACTGCATTTAAAATGCATTGTAATAATCTTAGTGAATGCATTATTTAAAAAAAATGTTGGTCCTTTCATTTCGCCCTGATGTTCAGTTTTCTGGCTAAAGTTGACTGTAGTCCAGATGCAGCATTTGCTTATGGAGAAGTCTTTAGTTGCTTATTGACTATACCAGGGGTCTCCAAACTTTCTGAACAAAGGACCAGTTTACTGTCCTTCAGACTTTGAGGGGGCCAGACTGTGGCCAGTGGGAGTAAAAAATGCCTCAGTGTCAGTGGGAGTAAAGAATCCCTTAACGTTGGTATCAGTGGGAGAAATATTACCCCATTGTTGGTTTTAGGGGAAGGAATAGTGCCCCATCATTGGTTTCAGTGGGAAGAATAGGGCCCTGCAGTTGGTGTTAGTGGGATGAATAGTGTCCTATTGTTAGTATCAGTGACAGAAATGATGCCTCATGTTGGTGTAAAAGGAATAGTGCCTTGTATCAGCGGGAGGAATAGTGTCCCAAGGACCTGATAAAGGCAAGCATAGGGACACAGTTTGGAGACCACTGGACTATACTTATTGGCTGTTGTTATTATTATTATACAGGATTTATATAGCGCTAACAGTTTGCGTAGCGCTTTAGAACCTGAGGGCAGACAATACAATTAAATACAGGAGGAATCAGAGGGTCCTGCTCGTTAGAGCTTACAATCTAGTTCATGACTTTTGATATACAGCAATCTTAACATTTGGCAGACCTGTCATTCACAAATAGTGGTCACAGTCTAGTATCCTGACACCCAGAAATATGTAATGGACTTGGCTGGGTATGTTGCTGATGGTTGGTTCTGCAGGTCCCCCCGATGTATGATTGTTATATAAGGTTACTGAGATGCAAACCTTTTTACACGCCACCTTGATTAACAAGCAAGGCAACGACTCTGGCATGTCTTGAAAAGCATGATATTTCACAATAAAAGGTGTGTGATGGATACAGTAAAAGACAATGATGAAGAATGTGAATTCATAAAAGCAAGAGGAAACTGGATCCTTTTACTTGTCCATCCTGTTCCCATTATATGACTCTGAATATAACATGCAATGTGCGACTATTGCAACAACACCTACAAGACCAGTTTGATTTGGTGTAATGGGAAAGCAGATCACAATTACATGAATAGTTTGGTAATAATAAATGTTGCTGTAATGTATCTCACTCTGAAATCCCAGACTGCCTGTGAAATGTGGTGCCGTAATCCTCTTTATCAATGTGTCATTTCAGAGCAACCAATCGAATTCCTACCTTCATTTTCAAATTTGCACTGTGAAAAATACCTTTTGTCATCTGGGCTAATTTACATCTCTCTTCATATACTTTAGTGAATAAAACCTATACTATAATAAAATGTCAGCCACATTCTCATAGTCACCTGCAGGAGCTCATTTAAGGTTTGAGTGCCTTTTCTGAACAATTTTTCCATAGCTACAGTGAGGGAAAAAATAATTTTATCCCCTGCTGATTTTGTACGTTTGACCACTGTCAAAAAAATGATTAGTCTATAATTTGTAATGGTAGGTTTATTTTAACAGTGAGAGACAGAATAAAAACAAAAAACAAAAATCCAGAAAAACGCATTTAAAAAAGTTATAAATTGATTTACATTTTAATGGGTGAAATCAGTATTTGACCCCTTTTGCAAAACATGACAGTACTTGTGGGCAAAACCCAGTAGTTGCCTACCGGGTTTTCACAGCTCTCCTCTTTGCAGATCCTCTCCAAGTCATTAAGGATCTCGAACCTTCAGCTCCCTCCACATATTTTATATGGGATTAAGGTCTAGAGACTGGCTAGGCCACTCCAGGACCTTAATGTGTTTCTTCTTGAGCTACTCCTTTGGCCATGTGTTTTGTTTTGGGTCATTGTCATGTTTGGAATACCAATCCACAACCCATTTTCAATGCCCTGGCTGAGGGAAGGAGGTTCTCACCCATGATTTGAGGATACACGACCCCCTCCATTGTCCCTTTGATGCGGTGAAGTTGTCCTGTCCCCTTAGCAGAACCCCCCCAAAGCATAATGTTTCCACCTCCATGTTTGACAGTGGGGATGGTGTTCTTGGGGTCATAGGCAGCATTCCTCCTCCTCCAAACACGGCGAGTTGAGTTGATGACAAAGAGCTTGATTTTGGTCTCATCTGACCACAACACTTTCACCCAGTTCTCCTCTGAATCATTCTGATGTTCACTAGCAAACTTCAGACGGGCCTGTACATGTGCTTTCCTGAGCAGGGGGACCTTGCGGTTGATGCAGGATTTCAGTCCTTTACAGCGTAGTGTGTTTCCAATTGTTTTCTTGGTGACTATGGTCCAAGCTGCCTTGAGATCATTGACAAGATTCTCCCGTATAGTTCTGGGCTGATTCCTCACCGTTCTCATGATCATTAAAACTCCACGAGGTGAGATCTTACATGGAGCCCCAGGACGAGGGAGATTGACAGCTATTTTGTGTTTCTTCTATTTGTGAATAATCGCACCAACTGTTGTCTCCCTCTCACCAAGCTGCTCGATAATGGTTTTGTAGCTTTTTCCAGCCTTGTGTAGGTCTACAATCATGTCCCTGACATCCTTGCACAGCTCTTTTGGTCTTGCCATGGTGGAGAGATTGGAATCTGATTGCTTCTGTGGACAGGTGTCTTTTAGCCCTGGTTCACACTGGAGCATTTTGAAGTGCGATTTGACATGACAAATTGCCGACAATTGCCGTCAATGGCACTATCCTAATCGGTGCGTCACCGCATCTGCGGTGTTGCACTCATTTCAAAAAGTTGTTTCTGTACTACTTTTTGCGATTTTTGGACTGGGATTTACATTGACATCTGTGCAGAAACCTGGGGAACTGACATGCGGGAGTGAAATCGCTCGATCACTGTATGTATTACTATTATTATTATAATACAAGATTTATATAGCGCCAACAGTTTGCACAGCGCTTTACAACATGAGGGCAGACAGTACAGTTACAATACAATTCAACAAAGGAGGAATCGGAGAGCCCTGCTCGTTAGAGTTTACAATCTAGGAGGGAGGGTCAGGTGATACAAAAGCTAATAACTGTGGGGAATGAGATGTTGGAGAAATTTTAAAGCGGAGTTCCACCCAAAAATGGAACTTCCGCTTTAAAGGAAAGGTGACCCCCTGACATGCCACAGTTGGCATGTCATTTTTTTGGGGGGAGCGGAAACCCTTTTTAGAGGGTTCCAGCTCCCACTTCCTCCCAGGGCACAGCGGCGCCGGAAACAAGTTCACATCCCCCCCCCCCCCCCCCTCTCGGCAATCATCTGGGACACTTCACAGGTCCCAGATGATTTCCCGGCCAGTCACAGCATGCAACGCGACTCGCGCATGCGCAATGCGTAATGTGTGCCCTGCTGTGAAGCCACAGGCGGGCGCCCACAGTGACAATGTCCGCGCCGCAGAGAGGTGGAGGAGATGGGCGGGGCTTCGTTCCCCCACATTGCTGGACCCTGGGACAGGTATGTGTCCGATTTTATTAAAAGTCAGCAGCTGCAGTATTTGTAGCTGCTGACTTTAAATTTTTTTTTTTTTAGTCGAAACTCTGCTTTAAGTACAGTTGTTAGGTGGAGGCAGGATAGGCTTCTCTGAAGGAGATAGTTTTTAGGGATCATCTAAAAGCAAACCAAGTAGGAGATAATCGGACAGATTGGGGTAGGGAGTTCCATAGGATGGGAGAGGCTCTGGAAAAGTCCTAGAGGTGAGCATAGGAGGTGGTGACGAGGAAGCTAGAGAGCAGGAGGTCTTGGAAGGAAGAAAGAGAACGATTAGGTTGGTGATGTAGCTGGGGGCTGAATTGTGGATGGCTTTGTAAGTTGTTGTTAGTATTTTGAATTTAATTTGTTGGGTGAGCGGGAGCCTATGGAGGGATTGACCGAGAGGAGTAGCAGTTGGTAAGGTGGATGAGCCTGGCAGCAGCATTCATGATAGACTGAAGGGGGGGATAGACTATGTGCTGTAAAGGTAAGCCAATAAGGAGGGAGTTGCAGTAATCAAAGACGTGAGATGACCAGGGAGTGAACCAAGAGCTTTGTGGTGTCATTGGTTAGAAAGGGACGTATTTTGGAGATGTTGCAGAGGTTGAGGCGGCGAAATTTGGACAGTGATTGCATGTGGGCCTAAATGATAGATCAGAATTACACCTAGAATCCTGGCATGCGGGGACGGGTTGAAAGTTGTGCCATTGATCTCGACAGAGAGATCAGGGGAAGGGGCACGTGGGGGAGGAAATATGAGTTCAGTTTTTGATCTATTGAGTTTGAGGAAGTGGTGTGACATCCAGACTGATATGTCTGTTTTTTTTTAGTAAATTAGTGTCACATGAGGAGACTGAAGGAGTGAGCTGAGGGGTAGAGAGATAAATATAGGTGTCGTCAATGTAGAGATGGTATTGGAAGCCATGGGAGGCCATCAGTGGACCCAGGTAGAAGGTTTAGATTGAGAATAGGAGCGGTCCAAGAACAGAATCTTGACAGGCCCCAACAGAGAAAAGAAGGGGAGAGAAGTAAGTAAATTTGTAAGTAACGCTAAATGTGCAGCTGGATAAGTAGGAAGAGAACCAGCGAAGAGTACAGTTACGGAAACCAAAGGCATGGTGTTTTTTGAGGAGGAGAGGGGTGGTGGTCAACCATATCAAAGGCAGCAGAGAGGTCCAGGAGTAAGAGTACAGAATCATGTCCATTGGTTTTGGCCGTTAGTAAACTGTTTGTTTTTAGGAGGGCAGTTTCTGTTGAGGGCGAAATCCAGACTGAAGGGGATCGAGAAGGTTATTTTTGGTGAGGTGGTCACTCAGTCGGTTGACATGTCTTGCAGAAAATTAAATTGACTGACTGGAAATCTGTATTGGCAGAATATCGAGGCTTTCACTGTGCTCCTCTTTTGAAAATGCTAGTTGCATGACCTTTATGCAAATTTGGAGGCTTCTGATATTGAGACCAGGATCAAAATCGTACCCTGTTCATTAAAGTCGCTTGGAAGTCGGATCGGAAGTTGTGCGACTTTTGTGTCAGGTCAGTGTGAACATGGCCTTAGCCCTACATTAATCTTTGTGTATGGCCATCTGATGACCCTTCTTGGGCCACCACTTGACGTTTGCTCATTAGACTTATGCCTGGTACACACTGAGTTTTTTTGGTGGAACAAAACAAAACTACTAACTATGCAAAGTTAGTGGAGCAATCTCCCCTGCTGAGCTGTTGTGTTCTAACAGGAGGACAGTCCCCCACCAGAACACTCTGATCAGTACTCTCTGTCATTGGCAGACAGACTGACATACACATGGGCCTAATGTCAGTGTTTTTTTTTAACTGGCCGATGTCTCCTGGCATTCGGCCCATGCGTATGGGGCTTAATTTAGTTAATAAAGTGTACCTGGTAAAAGATAACAGATAAGGTTGTTTTTCTTCTTAAATTTAACAGCGGTATAAAGATACAGCACACTGGATAAATAAAGGAAATGTTTGGATAAACAGCCAGTACTAAGCAGTGTCCGGTCATGCTGAGCTGTTCTTTTCCTTGGCCTGGGATGTGTATTTGTCTTTGATGACCGTGCTCAGCACGCCCATCTATAGCAGCCCCTCCACAGATGGATGGGAAATGTTCCGCTCTTAAATCCACAGTGTAGAGTGGAGTTTAGTTTTGGCTGGAGTTGGGCTTTAAATCAGTTTGTTGGGGATGTAGTAGAGAAGGGTTGAACCTCTGTCAGGTTTCTATTGCAGTTGTGTCCATATATGAGATTGCTTTAGACAGGGTGTCATTAACTGGGTGTGATGGGGGAATCCCTTTTCATGGTGTCACAGGGATATAGCTCACATATCTCTCCCTACCTACCCCTAAAATGTACTATACTGTGTTTGTTTTCCTCCCCCTTTTACTTTATACTATAACAATCACAGCATTTTACTAGTTCTTCTTCCCCTTTTGACTTTAGGTGATGAGAGGACAATCCCACATCAACATAAACTAGGTTAGCCTCTCCTTTCAGTAGAGGGGGATTACTCTTGTCTTACTTACGTGCTGTTATAGTGCTATACAACTCTCACACTGGGGCTGCAGGGGGAGCATTTTTCAGGCATTTTACAGGTGCTATTTTTAGCCCAAAAAGTGCCTAAAAAAAGCCCCAGTGTGAAAGTGGCCTTTAGGCGTAAACAATGTGACCAGCTCCCCGCAGTGCCAATTTACAGTTCGGCTGAGGATCAGGGAGCTTGGTCTCAACCGCCATTGCTGCTTTTATTATCCAAGCATACAGGGAGCCCGCAAGATCCCCCTGCAGCATGGGGTCTGGCCACGATGGTGACTCCTGCAACCCCTATAAGCCCGCCCCTGGGTATTAATGTTGGTGTAAATGATCTGGTAGGCAGGCTGTGGACCATGGAGATCCCCAGAGGATCTCCACAGTCTCCTTGGCTTGTGGTGTAATGTGAGAAGGGTTGAAATTTAAGTACCACGCCACTGCTAAATGGTCCAAATACAACTTTATTCCATTAAAGGTCAGGGGTACAATTCAAGAAATAGCCAATGAGCTTAAGGGGTCTAAGTGCCCTCTTTATCAAGGCCTGACTGGCAGCAAAGGGAACAAACTGGTGGTGAACTGGACCTACAGTGGTTTTTATTCCAGTGTGAGTTGAAAGCACAAGCCTAATCAGCAGCTTGTTCTGGCGGGGGGGCTGTGACTGTCCCCTTGTCAGAACAGCTCAGTGGGGAGATCGCTGCACAAATGTCGGCCTGTTAGTACAGCGGCCATTTTTTTTTTGTTGTTTTGTTTTTTCATTTAACCCGCTGAGTTGAACAAAAAAAAAACTATCCTTGTGTACCTGAGCTGAGGTCTGCAATTTCTATAGCCATTTTACAGAGGAGAGGTAAGGATGGGGCGGAGGGTGCATTTGAGGCTTTGTGCATTTGCACAACTAGTCTGATTTATGTTCTAGCTTAAAGGGTAATTAGCCACCAACTGAAATTTTCTACCTAACTTCCAAATAACCTTTCCCCTAATGATGGTGATGCAAAGGTCTGTTTCTCCCACAGTTGGCCCAATGGTTATGTGATCCTGCTAAAACCACTAGTATCAGACAATAGCCTCTGCAATCTGTAGAAGCGCCTAGTCGGCCTTTCTTGTAATGTTTTTTCATCTTGCAAGGAGTAGCATAACTATCAATTAGCTAATAATAAAACATTGACTAGCCCCTGATGGGATGTTCTGGGAGGATTGTCTTCAGTGGAATGAGAAAAATCGGAGGGGGAGTATAATACAATATGAACAGCATGTACTGACAAGTCGCCATTTAATTTAGAAGGCATCACCTCTTGACAGTGGTGTAAGTGCATGGATACAACTTTAAAGAGAGCTTGAGAAAAGGTCGCCATGCAACCCTTCATAAGAGGAGCTCCCCCAGATTACCCTGTGGGTACTGACATTCCTCAGCCATGACTAACATCACGTTCTCACTGGAAATGCTGCTGCTCTGTTCCTAATGTCGGAGAATTTTTTGATTTTACTCTGTTCCTCCGCGTACATTACAGGTCAACCACAGTGGTTTTCTAACTGAAGGTGTTTACTCATCCACACTTGTAGCACAAAACCAAAAGAACTAAAAGCTCCATGGGTAAGTTGGCAGAGGCGAGCAGATCTTCATTTTTTTTTTTGTGCATCCAGATCTGTGTATAGCACAGATACAACCAAAATTCTACAGATCCAGTATTACTAACTGGCATACAGTTGCTTTTTCAGGCTTCTTGGACCTCATCAGTGTGCAATATGCTTTACTGGCACTATGGTGGTTTTTGGTTCCTTTTGTAGTGCACCACCATCTTAATGGTTGTACTGTTCTTCTAGATGCACATGTCCTACACCATAGAGCCAGTCAAGCCATATATTGGCACTGATGAGGGTCAAGAAGCCTGTTTGCTGTATGCCATTTGGTAATATTGGTTCTGTAAAAATTATGGTTTTATCCGTTTTATGCACCAGCTGTCCTGGATGCACAGGTAGCTAAAATGGGCAAAAGAAAAAAGGTGACTTGCATGACTCTGCACACTTGCCCACAGAGCGCCTTGTTTTTGGATTTTGTGGGGATGTATACGTACCTTTGTTTATAGACAATGCTGTAAGTCAGGGGTGCTCAACCTGTGGCCTGCAGAGCCCTCTGATGTGGCCCGTAACCTCTTGCTCTGGGGTGGCGGGTCGGCAAGCCCAGATCATTGGTTGCTGACCCAGCATTGCAGAGCATCAGAGTGGATGGAGCCAGCGCTGGAGGAAGCCAAGTGACTACATAAGGAGCATAAGCCGCATAAGACAATGCTTCCTTTACAGTGCCAGCTCCTGTCCCAGGTGACGTGCATTTGGTATCATTCCACCTGGATAAGGAAAGAAATTGGCTACACACCGATGTTCTTGAAGTTAATTTATTGAATGTTCCATACAAACATGACACACACCACGGTTGCAGTAGCCGCAACAGAAGTGGACTAGTTTCGCACAGCTACACTGTTCTTACTCATCACTCCTGCACACCACATCCACCTCTGGAGACCGGACTGGATCTGCTTCAGAAAAAGTATAGTGATTTCTTCTTTACAGGGCTAGATAGATTAATTTTAGAATGTGGCTGCGATTAGATTTAAAAATAGGCTGGCCATACACGGAGCAAATTTTTACACAAAGAAATTTGCACGATTCCCCCACAATTGCCCCACAACACAGTCGGTGTAGGCCGTCCTCGCCGGGAGAAGACAGTGATTGTTGCTAGTGGCTGTAGTAGCCGCTAGCAGTAAGCGCAAGTGAACCCGACAGGCTGGTTGTACCCAAGTTGATCAACTTGGTACATTCAGCCTGCCCACATGTGGTTCGAATCTTAGTTAGGTTTTGGGTGAACTTACACTGTAAATGGGCCTTGCTCTTCAAAAGGTTGAGCACCCCTGTTTTAAGTCAACCACAGTGGAATTTTAGCATTTTTGTTTGCTTTTAGAATCCTTTTTATAGCAGTTTACTTCTAAACAGCAGCTTCAGTCTTGTGAAAAAAAAAACCCCCACCTTTCTATCGTAATGATCGATCTGCTCCTTTCTGCTACCTGTCAGAATTGTGTCAACACTGTTGAACATAATAGGTCATAGGTAATAGGTGGCATTGAGGAGCCAGAGTAGGAGAACATCAGAGGAAAATTTTGCTTGTAGGCACTTTAAACCCTTGGCTCTGCCAGATTGTCTCCACTTAGGAATGGACACCCTAGACACAATTGTATGCGGTTTTCCATAAGTCCAGGCCACGTTGTGTGTGTATGAATGAGATACACTCGTGATGAGCATGATGCAAACCAGAACATTCTTATTCTTGCTAGAAGGAATTTCCAGTAAATTAGGCATCATTTTAAGGATTTGTTCTAGTTATTTATATTTCCTAACTGCATTTTTCCAATACCAGTGTGTAAACATTGCATCTGTGTTCTATATTTTCTGTAGTGCTTAGGAATTTCCACTATAAACAGTGGAGATGCAGAGTCAAAGGAAAGGACAGTGCTTATCAACTGCTAGTTCAGATGAATGAAATGAAAGGGAAATGTGATTATGGACAATACAGTACGCAATTTTGTGTGATATATTAGAGATAACTATTTTTTATGGTTTATAAAGTATTACTAGATCATATAATGCTGCCAGATGTCCAGTTTTTAGTGCCATATCTTTTACGTTCACAATACTTTACAATTCACAGAGAGCACCCTTAAAGTAGAATGGATAATTGCTTTCAGCATCATATTGGAGTTGGGTACCAAATATCTTGTAGGACTGATTCATTCTTTACACCAATAACCGTTAAAGGAGATAGCACGATCTGCCTGGAGTTTCATGTTCTCCTGGGCTTGTGTGGGTTTCCTCTGGGTACTCCGGTTTCCAATCGCACTCCAAAGACATGCTGGTAGGTTAATTTGTTAATTGACCCTAGTATGGGTATGTATGGATGTGAGTTAGAGACCTAAGATTATAGGCTCCTTGAGGGCAGTGACTGATGTGAATGTACAATAAATATGTAAAGTGCTATGTAAATTGTTGGCGATATAGTACCTGTAATGAAATATGTTCTGACAATTTTTAAAGATGCTGGAACTGGGGGTGACATCCTGTTCCCTGTTCTGTTGCCACCTGGGCGTGTGTGTATGTAGGTATAGGGGTGTGTGTGTGTGTGTGTGTGTGTGTGTGTGTGTGTAATATATATTCAGTGCTCAGCATAAATGAGTACGCCCCAACAGATTTGTTTTGTTGAAAACCTTTACTTTCCTTTTGAGAATCAACATTTTCTATGGGACACTAGACTACAAAATACTCCCACAAATGCCGGTCATTGATTGCAACGAAAATGTGTTAATTTGCACACACAAAAAAAGTTTTTTTCCCTAACATATTCATTCAAGAGCATGTTGCAAAAATGAATACACCCCAATAATTGTCTTAGGAGCAAAGCTAAGATTTAGACATCAAAGTCCTGATTAACAATAATTCAACTACAGGTGAGTCTAATTATTCATTAAACAGGTGTCCATCAGATGGTTGATTATAAAAGGGCGTTAACAAAGAAATTCCCCTCCCGTTTCATGCTGTCAGCAATGGCACCACATGGAATGTGGCTTGAGAAAGAAAATCGTTCCTTTAAACAAGAAGGGTGAAGGCTACAAGATCGGCAAAGCTTTACTTATCAGTCAGAATACTGTAGCAAAAGTGATACAAAAATTTAACAAAGATGGAACTGCAACCATCTCACATAGACGTCCAGGCTGTCCACAGAAATTAACACCTCAACAGGAGCTTCTTCTGGTGAGAAGGGTTGAAGAAAATCACCATGCAAGTTCACTGCAGTTAGCTAAAGAAGTAGCAAGCCAAACTGGGGTGATTGTTTCCAGTGCCACTATATGTTATACACTGCCGAGGAATAGCAGGCATGGGTTTCGTCCATGTAGGAAACCTCTCCTAAAGCCTATGCGCAAAAAAGCCCACCAAGAATTGTCCAGGGCCCATGCTGAAAAAGAAGACTACTGGGACTCTGGAGTGATGAAACCAAGATAAATGTTTCTGGAACTGATGGCTTCAAAAGTGTATGGTATTAAAGTGGAGGAGTACAATGTAAAGGTGAGGAGTACAATGAAAAATACATGGTGACTACAATGAAATATGGTGGTGGCAGTGTCCTTCTGTAGGGCTGCATGAGTGCTGCTGGTGTCGGGGAGCTGCATTTCATTGATGGTATCATGAATTCACATACAGTGGGGACGGAAAGTATTCAGACCCCCTTAAATTTTTCACTCTTTGTTATATTGCAGCCATTTGCTAAAATAATTTAAGTTCATTTTTTTTTCCTCATTAATTTACACACAGCACCCCACATTGACACAAAAACACCAGAATTGTTGACATTTTTGCAGATTTATTAAAAAAGAAAAACTGAAATATCACATGGTCCTAAGTATTCAGACCCTTTGCTCAGTATTTAGTAGAAGCACACTTTTGATCTAATACAGCCATGAGTCTTTTTGGGAAAGATGCAACAAGTTTTTCACTCCTGGATTTGGGGATCCTCTGCCATTCCTCCTTGCAGATCCTCTCCAGTTTTGTCAGGTTGGGTGGTAAACGTTGGTGGACAGCCATTTTTAGGTCTCTCCAGAGATGCTCAAATGGGTTTAAGTCAGGGCTCTGGCTGGGCCATTCAAGAACAGTCACGGAGTTGTTGTTAAGCCACTCCTTTGTTATTTTAGCTGTGTGCTTAGGGTCATTGTCTTGTTGGTAGGTAAACCTTCGACCCAGTCTGAGGTCCTGAGCACTCTGGAGAAGGTTTCCGTCCAGGATATCCCTGTACTTGGTCGGATTCATCTTTCCCTCGATTGCAACCAGTCGTCCTGTCCCTGCAGTTGAAAAACACCCCCACAGCATGATGCTGCCACCACCATGCTTCACTGTTGGGACTGTATTGGACAGGTTATGAGCAGTGCCTGGTTTTCTCCACACATACCGCTTAGAATTAAGGCCAAAAAGTTCTATCTTGGTCTCATCAGACCAGAGAATCTTATTTCTCACCATCTTGAAGTCCTTCAGGTGTTTTTTAGCAAACTCCATGCGGGCTTTCATGTGTCTTGCACTGAGGAGAGGCTTCAGTTAGGCCACTCTGCCACAAAGCCCCGACTGGTGGAGGGCTGCAGTGATGGTTGACTTTCTACAACTTTCTCCCATCTCTCGACTGCATCTCTGGAGCTCAGCCACAGTGATCTTTGGGTTCTTCTTTACCTCTCTCACCAAGGCTCTTCTCCCCTGATATAGCTCAGTTTGGCCGGACAGCCAGGTCTAGGAAGGGTTCTGGTAGTCCCACACGTCTTCCATTTAAGGATTATGGAGGCCACTGTGCTCTTAGGAACCTTAAGTGCAGCAGAAATTATTTTGTAACCTTGGCCAGATCTGTGCCTTGCCACAATTCTGTCTCTGAGCTCTTCAGGCAGTTCCTTTGACTTCATGATTCTGATTTGCTCTGACATGCACTGTGAGCTGCAATGTCTTATATAGACAGGTGTGTGGCTTTCCTAATCAAGTCCAATCAGTATAATCAAACACAGCTGGCTCAAATGAAGGTGTAGAACCATCTCAAGGATGAGCAGAAGAAATGGACAGCACCTGAGTTAAGGGTCTGAATACTTAGGACCATGTGATATTTCAGTTTTTCTTTTTTAATACATCTGCAAAAATGTCAGCAATTCTGTGTTTTTCTGTCAATGTGGGGTGCTGTGTGTACATTATAGAGGAAAAAAATGAACTTAAATGATTTTAGCAAATGGCTGCAATATAACAGAGTGAAAAATGTAAGGGGGTCTGAATACTTTTCGTCCCCACTGTATGTACTGCTCTATATTAAAGGAGAAGATGCTACCATCACTCCGTGCCCTTGGTTGTCGTTTCACTTTTCCAACATGACAATGATCCAAAACACATCGAAGGCCACTGTTGTGTTTCTGAAGAAGAACAGGATGAAAGTGATTCAGTGGCCAAGTATGTCTCCTGATCTGAACCCAATCGAACACCTATGGGGAATTCTGAAGAGACAAGTTGAGCATCACTCTCCATCTATATATCCAGGTTCTAAAAAGGTCATTCTTGAAGAATGGAAGAAGATGGTTGTTGCAATGTGTCGCCAACTTGTTCATTCTATGTCTAGAAAACTTTGTTCTGTCCACGGAGGTCATACAAAATACAGGGGGTCCCCTAGTTACAAACATCCGACTTACAAACGACTCCTACTTACAAACGGAGGGAGACAACAGGAAGTGAGAGGAAATCTACCCCTAGGAAGGGAAATTCACTCCTGTAAGAGTTATTATGGGGAAAAGGTACTTCCACTGATGCTTTATCACCAAGGCTTGTTTCCACAACAATCCAAAATTTTCAAAATCCAATTGTCATTGGGACAGAAAGTGAGGTGAAATCTTCTGAAGAGGTGCACAGACAGCAGAACAAATGTTACAGGGGTGATAACCCTTCCCTATGCTATCCAAAAAGCTTAAAAATAGTTTTTTTGGCTGGAGCTACACTTAAAAAATGTACCTGTTCCGACTTACAAACAGATTCAACTTAAGAACAAATCTACAGTCCCTAACTTGTTTGTAACCCGGGGACCCCCTGTACTAGATGTAGTAGTTTTTGGTGTGGGGTGTATTCATTTTTGCATCAACTAATTTGAGTAAAACTGAAGATTTTGTAATCGATGATATAAAACATTAACCTTACTTTCATGTAATCAAGCTAAACAAATGTTCTATCTAACTTAGTTTTGTCAAAACTTGTGTTCATTGAGATATTGATTAAAATCTTACTTTTCAAAGGGGTGTACTTATTTATGCTGAGCACTATCTATCCATCTATCAATCTATCTAATCTATCTATCATATCACAAAAGTGAGTACACCCCTCACATTTTTGTAAATATTTTATTATACCTTTTCATGCGACAACACTCAGAAATTTACACTTTGATACAATGCAAAGTAGTGAGTGTACAGCTTGTATAATGGTGTAAATGTGCTGTCCCCTCAAAATAACTCAAAACACAGCCATTAATGTCTAAACCGCTGTCAACAAAAGTGATTACACCCCTAAGTGAAAATGTCCAATTAGGCCCAATTAGCCATTTTCCCTCCCCGGTGTCATGTTACAAGGTCTCAGGTGTGTGCAGGTGTGTTAAATTTGGTGTTATCACTCTCCCTTTCTCTTACTGGTCACTGGAAGTTCAACATGGCACCATAATGCAAAGACCTCTGAGGATCTGAAAAAAAGAATTGTTGCTCTACATAAAGATGGCCTAGGCTATAAGAAGATTGCCAAGACCCTGAAACTGAGCTGCAACATGGTCGCCAAGACCATACAACAGTTTAACAGGACAGGTTCCATGGTCGACCAAAGAAGTTGGGTGCACATGCTCAGCGTCATATCCAGAGGTTGTCTTTGGGGAATAGACGTATGAGGGCTGCCAGCATTGCTGCAGAGGTTGAAGGGGTGGGGGGGGGGGTCAGCTTGTCAGACCATACGCAGCACATTGCATCAAATTTGTCTGCATGGCTGTCATCCCAGAAGGAAGCCTCTTCTAAAGATGATGCACAAGATAACCCGCAAACAGTTTGCTGAAGACAAGCAGACTAAGGACATGGATTACTGGAACCATGTCTTGTGGTCTGATGAGACCAAGATAAACTTTGGTTTAGATAGTGTCAATCGTGTATGGCGGCAACCAGGTGAGGAGTACAAAGACAAGTGTCTTGCCTTACAGTCAAGCATGGTGGTGGGAGTGTCATGGTTTGGGGCTGCATGACTGCTGCCGGCACTGGGGAGTTACAGTTCATTGAGGGAACCATGAATGCCAACATGTACTGTGACATACTGAAGCAGAACATGATCCCCTCCCTTTGGAGACTGGGGCAGTATTCCAACATAACGACCCCAAACACACCTCCAAGACTACCACTGCCTTGCTAAAGAAACTTGAGGGTAACGGTGATGGACTGGCCAAGCATGTCTCCAGACCTGAACATTATTGAGCATCTGTGGGGCATCCTCAAACGGAAGGCGGAGGAGCCCAAGGTCTCGAACATCCTCCAGCTACGTGATGTCGTCGTGGAGGAGTGGAAGAGGACTCCAGTGGCAACCTGTGAAGTTCTGGTGATCTCCGTGCCCAAGAGGGTTAAGGCAGTGCTGGAAAATAATGGCAGCCATACAAAAATATTGACACTTCGGGCCCAATTTGGACATTTATCACTTACGGGTATATTCACTTTTGTTGCAAGCTGTTAAGACATTATTAGCTGTGTGTTGAGTTCTTTTGAGGGGACAGAAATTTTACACTGTTATGCAAACTGTACACTCACTACTTTATATTGCAGCAAAGTGTAATTTGTTCAGTGTTGTGACATGAAAAGATATAATAAAATATTTACAAAAATGTGTATATATATATATATATATATATATATATAATACACACACAGTATTATATAAAATATAAAATCTATCAGGGTCACTTGTAGTAAACAGGAAAAAAAAAACATACCCGTAAAAGAATTAATATGCTTACTTTTCTGGCAGCACTTGTGTTTTTTTGAAACGCTGCTGTCGGGCTGCTGCATAGCATGCATGGGGGGGGGGGGGTAAACGGGCAGTAAGACTACCCAAAGGATCAAATACTTGCAATGGCCGGAGAGCAAAAAAGAAGCTGCGTTCAACGCATAGGCTGTCGGAAAGGTAAGTATATTCTTTGACTTATCACAGATATTGATTTGTACACAGGTAATCATGTGGTGACAAGGTCAACTTTATCACTACCAGTGTCAAAACTTTCCATTTACAGCAGCCTGAGAGTGGTATGTTCTGTTTGGCGTGTTTTCTGGTTAATAAATTGAATAATAAGCACCTTATGGTGTCTGACCTTAGGCAAGGATTTTATGTTTAAACATTTTTAATGGCTCTCACGCTTACTTCCATTTTTTTATTGAAATATTTAATAACAGTTATTAAAGGTTGGAAATGTAGTATTTGGTTTTGTAAGTTTTTTTTTTTTTCTCCGGAAAAGAATTTGTAAAGTTTAATGCTGGCAAGTACATAATTCTGTAATTTTATCGTCCTGGCAAAACACGTGTTGCTGTCATGTCTGAAGATCTACATTAATTTGATACAACCATTGTGTCGGTGTTATCTCTGCATTCCATGTAATGTTCTTTTATTACCAGTGTCCTGTCAGGATAAGCAGTATAAAACATTCAGACCACAGCCAGATCCCTTATTATTTTGCAGAATATTCCTCACAGGTCAGAAATGTTAAAGGAGACCTCCTGACAAAGTCAGAAAGAGAAAACATTCATAGATCAGGTTCGCTGGAGGTTAAATCAGCTCTGATGCCTGTATTGGCTGGTTTTCGATCATTGAATTTGGAAGTGCTTACTCATTGGCTGGGATCTGACAGTCTGCAATTTTTAGTGTTGTCCGGAACACAACTGGAAATGTTCATAATTGCTCTTTATTTTTTTTGTTTTGATTTCCAGCAACGATATTAATAATGAAGACCAAGCGTTCAGGTACTGCATGGGTTTTGTGATAAATCATTGAGTACGCTAATCCTCTTTTATGTGTGTGGCGGTGGCTAATGCCTGCACAGCTCACTAATGGCTGAGTGCATGTTCACTCATCACCAAAGGCTTCTTGGATCACCACTTGTATACAGACCATTTCTGAGAGTCTTCTAAATCACATGTGATTAAAGACCTGGAGTGTGTGTTTGCCAGTGTGTAGATAATGTCAAGTGCCTATTGACACCAAGGTAAACCAGAGACAATCCTACTTGGATTTGGTGTCTGTTGTTAAAGTAGTATTAAACCCTTGGAATAAAACAAAGAATGCTGTTAATATGCTACAAAATGTGATTAACTTTTAACCCACTCAGTTTACAATAGATACATTTGTCATAAATAACTTTTCATTGTGGTGCAGCCCTTCCCCTTTATTTCCATTCGGGAGCGTGCACCCAGTATTTCCCCTATGCCCAGCATTGCCAATGATGCAGTGCATATGAGTTTCTGCTCGTCCCTCCTTGCCTGTTGTCATGTGGGTACATTTCAATTCTTAACAGTCATAACTGGATTAACTACCTGTGCAAGTGTGCCCTGGGGGCTTTTCCCTGCAGGGGGAGCGTGCACATTACGGGGCTCCAGAGAAGGGATCTCCAAACTACAGCCCTCCAGCTGTTGCGGAACTACACATACCATGAGGCATTATAAAACTCTGACATTCACAGACATGACTAGGCATTACAGCTGCACAATTCTGGCTAAAATGAGAATCGTGTTTTTTTTTTTTTTGCTTAGAAGATAGATCACGATTCTCACGGCGTAACATCATCTTTCACATTAAACAAAATAATTGGGATAACGTTACTGTTTCGTTTTATTTTTTTTTTTTGTTCATTGAAGTGTATTTTTCCCCAAAAATTGCATTTGAAAGACCACTGTGCAAATACAGTGTGACATAAAATATTGCAACAATCCCCATTTTATTCTCTAGGGTCTCTGCTAAAAAATATATATAATGTTTGGGGGTTCCAAGTAAATTTTCTAGCAAAAAAATCAGATTTTAACTGTAAGAAACAAGTGCCAGAAAAATGTTTAGACCTTAAGTGGTTAAACTTCCTGCATATTCACACAGAAGTTTTATCCCTTTGATCTAAGACAGAAGAGTTACAATGTTGTTAAAATCTTGGCAGAATGCAGGGTTTGGCAGACTGCCAGAGTAAGCAGAGAACTCTATACTTGTTACATGAAAGAATCGAGACACTGCACAACATAGACCTCAGAGGGGGTGAATCGAGATTGTGATCTTTTAACGATTAATTGTGCAGCTCTACTAGGCATGATGGGAATTGTAGCTCCTGAACAACTGGAGGGTCATGGTTTGGAGACCCCTGCTCCAGAGGGAACCCTCTGAAACCACTGATCGTCAAAGGTTTCCCAACACTACTGTTCGACAGAAGTCTATTGATTGACTTCTGTCAAAAAGGGTAGGCCTTAGTTTTTGATCAAAATTCAACCGGTTTCTACTGAACCATCCAAACTTCAATCCATCTATGGCCAGCTTAAAGGATATGTCCACCTTTGGGAACATGTTACATGTTCCACCCATTTTTAGGGTGGAGCCTGTAACATGTTCCCAAAGGTAAAGCCGCTGCTCAGTGCCTTCTATCCCTGTGACAGCAGTACAGGAAGAAGTTCCCTGTACAAGTCATCACTTTTTGAAAACCATACGGCAGTACAGAGCTCCTCCCACATGGCTGTGGCATTTATTCAGAGTTTCCTGTATAAATGAACTACAAGTCCCCTATCGTTTGCGACTGTGGGCTTGTAGTTCTCGAAGTACCATGGCGCTTTTGAGCACTGTGGTAGTTCTTTGAGTCTTCCTGTCAGTGTGCATCTGCTTGGCCATACAATGTACGGGACAGGCAGCTCACACTGACGGTCTGCAGGAGACCTGCATGGCATCAGTAATCTGTTGATTGCTGGTGCAATGCTTTCCAGGCTCCTGCAAAAAAAAAAAAAAAAAAAGTGCATTTGTTTATTTATTTTTTTGTAACCGTAAACTTATACTTTAAAGTGTGTTTCCGCTTCTGTAGTCAGCATGCCAAAAAAAAAAAAATTGCCTCTTTTCTCAGGACAAGGTGTCGTGGCTAACTGCAAGGTTTTTTTAGAACAATGGTTAAAGTAACTCTGTTCTCATTAACCTACGATTCAAGAAACCTAGTTCCTAAAGGACTGAATATCGGGTGGTATTGGCCAATTGAAAAGAAATCGGGGCATGACCAAAAAAGGTCTGCCGATCAGCACTCTCAGCCAATGGCTGAGAGTGCTGCGCGGCGTGTTCTGGGGGGGGGTGTCCCCTGTCAGAACACAAACCTCAGCAAGAGAGATCCCTGTACTAACATTGCATAGTTAGTACAGTGGCTTGCTGGGTTGAACGAAATTAAAAAAAAATAATAGTGTGTACCAGGCTTATGCCTTCAACCCTTTGTTATGACAGGCCGTGTTCAAATCTAGTTATAATTGATAATAAAGAACAGTCTGTGCCGACAGGGTTAGACCCCTTTCACACTGGGGCCGCATTAGCGCTAAAGCACCGATTGTTTTAGTGGTGCTTTAGCACTGTCTTAGCGGCACTTTAAGGCCACTAGCGGGGCGCTTTTAACTCCAAAGAAGTGCTTTAAAACCCCCGTGTTGCGGTGCTTCCGAATAGCTTTTCAGGCGCTTCGGAAGCTGTGCCTATTCATTTGAATGGGCAGGGCGTTTTGGGAGCAGTGTATACACCGCTCTTAAACCACCGCAAAAATGCTGCTTGCAGGACTTTTCCTAACGTTCCGCAAGCACACCGCCCCACTGTGAACAGACACACTGAAATGAATGGGAGGCGGTTTTCATCCGCTATTTAGGGGCAATTTCTAGCTCTAAAACGCCTGAAAGCCGTCTCCGTGTGAAAGGGATCTTAATTATGGCAAATGCAGCTGCCCAGCCCCTCATAAACAAAGCAAACTAGATTTGTTTTTTTTCCTTGGTAGAGAATCCAAAATATAGAGAATCTAAAAAAGATGAGCTGCATATTTTTTTATGCTATGCTATATAAATGGGGGCATGTAACAAATATAAAGTAAAGAAAACAAAGAACAAGGAGCACCACAAAATACTACGCGCCATCCAATTTTTATTATGTTCTAACAAATATAAAGTAGGTGTTTGGCAGCAAAAGTGGAAATACACTTCAAGGAGTAGACGGGTGATGCAAAGCTGCTGTTGTAAGTAGTGGTGTCCTCCTCTCCGTGCAGCAAGGCAGGAGTGTCACAAGACTGGTTGAACAAAATGAATGTGATTTTAAACGATCATCTTGTAAAACAACCCATTCAGTTTAAAATAGAAATGGGAAGCAAAACATTTGTGTACAGATATAAAAAAAATATATAAACACCCCCCCCCCCTTTTTTTATAGGTGATCATTTCCTCTGTTCTCAGCTGCATAAAAAGCTGGGGGGAGGAAAAACGGCAGCACAGGGATCTTCCCAATAAAAGGCTGTGCAGGGGGAGGGGTGGTCTCAGCACAAGTCTGATCATTGGAGAACAGGCTGAGTTTCTGCTCATTGCAGCTAGAGAACTGACCACGGTGTGTTCTCCTGCTTAGTGTGGTCAGTTTTTAATAGAAAAGCAGAGGGACTGGCAGGAACACCAGGGATTTCACACAAAGGAAGCAATACAAGGAGAACAGGATACTTTTTCATACAAGTACATGGTACTGCAGGCAGATATCAGGAATATGAAATGTTGGGGTTACATATTCCATTAAAGCTGAACTCCAAAAACCAAAAAAAATATATTGCCTGTAATGTTATTTACCAGCATACCTGGAAAAACTAGTGTTCTATGCATAAGCAGCTGCTGAGCAGAACAATTGCAGTATGTTTGTTCTGAGTAAGCGTTCTATCTGCATCTGT
Organism: Aquarana catesbeiana; assembly: GCF_042186555.1. NCBI lineage: Eukaryota > Metazoa > Chordata > Amphibia > Anura > Ranidae > Aquarana > Aquarana catesbeiana. Next base: position 692,332,354 of record NC_133325.1, on the reverse strand, counting down.
TCCATCTGGGTGATTGCTTTCACTGGCAGGCCTCTTTACCTACAGAAGGAGAACCACTTCCAGCCCTCTGCTGTGCGCTAACAGGAATGGAAGCAACCGCCTAGTGCATTACCTCCAGCACAATAGCGCTTTATTAAAAAGCCAAATACATACTCACAAGCGTAAAGTAGTTAAAGCATATATAAACAGAACTCCAGCATGGTGGATGACCAAACCGCTGTAGCTGGATGCTAGAGACATGCATGGTTGGGTGAGTTTGCTTTGAATATTAAAAATTAATCAAAGGAGAAGTATGGCCAAAGCTTCTCATGTAGGTCACAGGAGTGCAATTCATTCTCCTGTAACCCATTTTTAGCAGACAGCGGGCCAAAACTTGCTGTCAGCTGATGTCACTCAGCCAGTCCAGGCTCGGGAAAGATCTCGACTTTACAGTCAGGATCCACCCTGGACCAGCAGCTGGCTCAGCCTCCCAATTTTTAAAAGCAGCTGTTGGACACCAGAATCACAATTGCCAATGTATGTAGCTGTATTATGGAGTTTTAACTCTACGTAAATACCATAATGAGGGATAGGATCTGTTTAGCAATTTTCTTAACAATTTGGTGTTTGCCCCATTTTAATATTTTCTTTTTCCTGATTGGTGATTCTCTGCAGTACAATGCATCAACATGAGCATTTGGCAGACATTCTAAGCATTAATCTATGATACATTTAATCAGGGCGTGGTATTGTTTGGCACCGCCAATGATAAACATTTTTTGGAGAATGAAAGGAGGATAACATTTTCGAACAAACATGACTTTGAAGAATGAATAACTTACATTAGGAACCTTCAAAGAAACCCCATAAAGGCACACTATAAAAAAACTTGTTGAACGATCGTTTGGTTTTCCTCCATGTTTCACAGCCAGTCAGAACCGAGGAAGGAAATAATGTACAAAAATTCTCCTACAGCAAAAGTGTTTTTTTTTTTTTTAATGTCTGATCAGGCGCAGTCTTTTGTATCAGATTTTTCTCATAAGAAAACGATACACGTTCAGTAGAAAACGTTCGTTCTGTTCAGGTATGAGAACATTTTTGGAATTTTGTCCCTTCTGAAATTTTCTTGTGCATCGGATGTTGAAAGTTTTGTGTACACACTATACGAAAATCAAACGATCGTGCCTCGTACAGAATTTTTCTTCTGATTGTCTCATAATACACCCATTTAGATATCTTCTATCAGGTTTTTTGTTTAAAAAAAAAAAAAAAACTAGATTGGAATGTCAATAGTTTAAGGTTGGCGTGTTTCACTTTAATAACTGCAGTAGATGCAGATGGCATGGGAACTTGCAATGCTACAAGATTTCAACATTTGAATGTGTTGGTGGTCTGTTAGCACTGCTTTAGACACTTTTGTAGCTTTTTTTTTTTTGTTTTTTTGTTAAATAAAGTCATGTATTTTATAATCCAAATAAGCATTGATTAGCATGCTCGCTATACACTGCTAGAAATTGATCTGTTGCCATGGGTAGAACTGTCTTTGCTCGGTGTTGCAGTTATTGTCTGTGAGCCTTGTATAGATTGTGGTTGGTTTTGCTCATTTATTCAGGGCCAATTCATTTTTCAGAACTTTGCACTGTGTACACGCCATACATATCACTCCCTGCCCTGCCAAAGGACAACATACTAGGCCAGAAGAAATGCAGGAACAACCATTTCAGCCTTTTCCACCCTTTCATACGTTCACAGGTGTACAGAGTAACGCCCTGTATACACGATAGGATTTTCCGATGGAAAATGTGTGATAGGACCTTGTTGTCGGAAATTCCGACTCTGTGCGGGCTCCATCACACATTTTCCATCGGAATTTCCGACACACAAAGTTTGAGAGCTTGCTATAAAATTTTCCGACAACAAAATCCGATGTCGGAAATTCCGATCGTGTGTACACAAATCCAACGCACAAAATGCCACGCATGCTCAGAATAAATTAAGAGACAAAAGCTATTGGCTACTGCCCTGTTTATAGACCCGACGTACGTGTTTTACGTCACCACATTCAGAACGATCGGATTTTCCAACAACTTTTGTGTGACCGTGTGTATTCAAGACAAGTTTGAGCCAACATCCGTCGGAAAAAATCCATGGATTTTGTTTTAGGAATGTCCGATCAATGTCCGACCGTGTGTATGGGGCATAAGTCTACATTACAGCTCCAGTTTAGGAGCTTTTGGCGTTTTTTTGCCAACTCTAAACTCAACTCCATAAAAGCCTGTGTCAATGTGCACATAGATTTTTAGCAGCGTTTAGGAGCTACCTCGGTTAGGGGAGCTTCAACCTCCCTCAACTTCCCCCTCCTGAATGTGTAAGAATTACGGTGCCCCCCCACTTACCTGAGCCTGACCCTATCCAGCGATGTGCACGATGTGCCGCTTTCTCTCCTCCCTGGGCAGATTAATAGCAGCGAGAGCCATTGGCTCAGCCTCTTGCTTTGTGTCAATAGACGCAGTCAGGGCAGCTCAGGAACGAGCATGCACGAGTGCCCCAATGGAAAGCAGCTTCCATGGGGGCACTTACTGAAGAGGAGCCCGGAGCGACGGTGGGGGCCCCCCAGAGGAAGCAGATTGGGGCTGCTTTGTGCAAAACCATTGCACAGAGCAGGTAAGTATACCATGTTTGTTGTTTTAATAAAAATATTAATGCAACTCCGTAATTTTAAAATATAAGGAAAAGGAAGCACATCATCCTCAGGCTGCATTCATGCTTGCGTTGAGTGTCTTTGGTTGTTTTGCAGGGGTTTTTTTTTTTTTTTTTTTATAAAGGTGTTTTTTGCGGGCGCCTCATTATTTTTAGGCAATGGAAAGAGAGTAGGGGGAAAAAAAAGTGTGATGTGTGTGTTTTTTTTTTTTTTTAAGTTTTCCATGTGATCCCATTGAAGTCTATTGGGGCTAAAAACGGTTGTAGCATAAATTATTGAGAATTGTTACTTTGCCCACATGTGAACCTGAATAAGGGCAGGGACACCCAAAACTGTCATTCCTGTGTTTGGCATTAAAATTGTTGAAAGATTTACCAGAGAATTCTAATAGTAATTGTGCCGCATCCCTATCTTTTGAACTAAATCCTGGTAGTAGATGGGGTCTGTCTGATGTGTTTGCACTGATATGAATGTCCGACAACAAGCTATTCACCACTTTTATAATATATTGTAATGTTGGTGAGCCCTGGATCATCAGTCAGCCATGTTGGCAAAACAAAATTAGTATTATTCTCAAAAGGGAAGCAAAAAACCAAACTGACTTGTTTGCAACTCAAAATAAAACCACAACCGTCCAGACTCCCTAGAAAATCAAACTTTTGGCTCACCGCCCGCAACTTGTCCCTTAACAAAGGCAAAGTCACCAGCCACTTAGCAGTGTCTCAGTCACCAGCAATCCACCAAAGTGTGTCCTACATCACACTCCACCTCATAGATGCCTGCAAACTGTTTCCTGTTCCTTTTCAGGCCTATCCTGTAGCCAGGTTAATCCTGTCAGGACCAAAATCCCTATATAATCAGTGATGGAGGCTCTTTCCCACCCGGAGGCTCTTTCCAACTGAGTGTCTCTCTGAGCCTCCGAATTCCTGATCCCATATAAGGATTGTGAAGTCTCAAGTTTTTTCACCTTAATGCATTCTATGCATTAAGGTGAAAAACCTTCTGTGCTGCAGCTGCCCCCCAGACCCCCCCTTTATTCTTACCTGTAACTGATCGTTCCAGCGCTGAGCACGACCCCAGCAGCTCCAGCCACTGTCTTGGGTCCTCATTGGATAGATTCATAGCAGCAGCAGCCATTGGCATCCCCTTACTGCCAATCTAATCATGTGACACAGGAGCATGGGGCTGGGCTGATTCCTGCTGTCTCTGTCAATGGACACAGCAGCGGGACCCATGAGTGCACCCACACAAGTGCCCCCAGGGAATGCGGGTCTCCGTGGGGGCACTCGATGAAGAGGAGGAGCCAGGAGCGCCAACGGGGCACCTCAGATTAGGAGGATGGGGGGGGGGGGGGCTGCTCTGTGAAAAACCCTTACACAGAGCAGGTAAGTATAACATGTTTGTTATTTAAAAAAAAATAAATTTGTATGATGGGCAGTATGTGAGAACCGTGTTCCCCCGCCCCCCCTTTCTTTCCTTCATTCTGTACACCCCCCCACCTCTGTTATTGTTTGCTTTTAAAATTAATAAAAATTATATTCAAGCTTAAACAAAAAAAAAAAACACAAACACTTTAACATTTTTGGAAAAAAAGAAAATCTGTTTTTTCTCTTTAACTAGAATCCCTCGCTTTTCATGGTTGAGAACCTTGAATACTCCAAGCTGTAGTCAAATTGTCCCCATTAATGGGACCAGATTACAGGAGGTTTTCAAAACAAATAGAAGTACGTGTGATAGTTGCCCTTTGAAAAAAAAAAAAATTAACTCAGACATGTTCTCAGATTCCTTATTGGCCTTAATGTCAGCATTCCAGTGCAGCAAAGCAGAGTATTGGGGGCTGTACCGCAGTAGCAATGATTATTGTTATTCTGCACCAACAACCCTAATACCCGTATGTATTCTGCACTCATGAACTTCTGTGCAGTGTTTGTGTGTCTGAAATGAGAGTGTTATTCTTCAGCGTACACAGATAATGTTCTGTTCTCAGTGGCATGCATTTGCCTCCTCTGCATTTTTGTGGATTGTATTTGTTAGAAAGATTCCACTATGATTAGAATGGCTCATTCTCCACTAAGGAGAAAAGCGAGATGCAACTCTGCGCTCTCTGTAGTCTGCAAATGGAACGTTTTTAAAGGTGGATTACAGAAAATGAGCTGGATGCTATTTAGCCAGTAGCCAAAGAAGATAACCTCTGCTCATGATTCCTGTAAGTGAATACATCTACAAAGGAGCCAGTAGTGAAAAGCAAGAGTTCAAGAAAGTTTGAGTATATAACACTTAAACAGCTGTATGCAGTTGTTGGTAAACCATGGCATAATATTTAGGCTGTATTTGTGTTATAAAAAAAGTGGAAGCTCTGTTTGCTCCCCCCCCCCTCCATTGCCACATTTGACAGGTACTCATCCCCACTTCCGGGAGACCTGGCTGCGGCAAAATGGAGCGAGAGCACCCCTGGAAGGTCGGCCCCCCTCCTCCTTCCTCCGCCGCAGGGACAGTTAGAAAGCGCAGCTCACAGTAGCCGAAAGGCTTCACTGTCGGTTTCCCTTACCATGAATGGCGGTGGCAGCACCTGAAAGCTGATTGGAAAATCTGCTGGGGTGCCGACATCGTGGAATCCCTGGACAGGTAAGTGTCCTAATAAAAGTCAACGGCTACAGTATTTGTAGCTGCTGACTTTCATTTTCTTGGTAGGGGCGGGCTGGACCTCCTCTTTAACTGGTAATTGCGTGGTCATGGAACGCTGTACCCAAACAAAATTTAGATCATTTTTTTCACACAAATAGAGCTTTTTTTTGGTGTTTGATCACCACTGGGTTTTTAATTTTTTTGCAGTAATACATTTTTAAAAAATGTACATTTTGAAAATAAACAATACTTTTTTACTTTCTGCTTCAAAACATATCCAATAAAAAAAAGAATGAAAAGGACATAAAGGAATGATTTATTTTTTTTTTTTTTTGAATTACGGATGACCTTTAAATGTCTCTTTGCTTTAATGAAGGCTGTGCTTTGCTTCATTGCTAATCATTTTCCAGAGCAGTGTATATGTTATGGAGAGAAGCCTTTTCCTTTACTTAGCGATATCTGATTTGAAGATGTATGTTAATGCACATTCAAGTTGATGATAAAATGCATGTACAAGAGAAAGCTGGATCTTCCCGACAGTGCTGTGTCAGCTGTGTTCAGAGGAAAGTAGATGTGGACTCATGTATCCCCACTGTACATTAAAGTTTTATCTTCCATTACATTGAAGAGTCCTGCACCATTATCTTTCATTTATGTTCCAATGTTGTATATTGCCTGTTCTCTCCCTTCTCAATCAGTGCTTCCAGGAAGGACCAGATGGGTTCAGTGTCATCAGTGTGATGGTAATGACCAATCAGAATCCATCCGGTCTGTCCTGGAAGCACTGACGGAGAAGAGAAATAAAAGCGGGGACTTCAAATCCCCAGCCTGCTGGAGCGGCTGTGGGGGTGTTGACGGCTCTGGAAACCCAGTGGTAAGTATAGTGGGGACCGGGAAGAGTGTCTGGTAGTAGTTTTTCACCTTTTTTTTAACATTTTTTTTTGTAAAGACAAACTAAAATTTTACAATTAACATGCATTTAAACTGCCATCTGATTCTGTCATCTGTTTAGTAGCACTGAGGGATTTGCTTCCTTCAACTCTCTCCTGGTTTAAAGTGGAACTTCACTCTCCCAATCAACATTGATTATTTTTAGTCCTTATGCTGCTAGCATTAGTAAATGGATAGAAACGTATATACTATTTACTTGTGTTTAAACTTTTTTTTTTCTTCAGTTACTTCCTGGTTTCTTGCCTAGGCAAATAATGCCATAGAGGTTTTCAGGAGGGGAGGAGAGGGGGAGGGGTTTTCTCAGCTTAAAATAACTCTCCTGCTTGCATGCTTGAGCTGAGGGCAGATGGATTCCAGGAAGTAAATGCTACATGAATCATTTGCCATTATTCAAGATGGCCACGGCCAGAAATGCTAGAGCGGTGTTTTTCAAAGTGATTTCTAAAAATAAAGCATGGAGACATGGATGGAGAGGGGAGTTTGCATTGAATATTAAAAATGAATCAAATGGTGTTTTTGGTTTGTGGTGCTTAGATGCAGGGAAGATCCACTTTAAGGTGTCACCAGCAGCTACAATCGTGGAGTAATACCATCTAGAGCAGTGTTTCTCAACTCCAGTCCTCAAGGCACCTCAACAGGTCATGTTTTCAGGCCTTCCATTATTTTGCACAGGTCATTTGATCAGTTTTACTGCCTTAGTAATTACCACAGCCGTTTCATCTGAGGGAAATCCTGAAAACATGACTTGTTGGAGCGCCTTGAGGACTGCAGTTGAGAAACCCTGATCTAGAGCTTCCCTTTTTATTCCTTTTTTGTGCATTTTTTTTTTTCTTTCTATTTTTTTTTTTCATCCTTATGTCTTGTATAAACTACTGGTGTGGTAATTGTTCTTCGTGAGTTTAGCTATTGCTCATTTTAAAGACTTTCTTGTAATGTAAAGCTTAATGTTTATGTTGCAGACAAGTTTTGTGTTTTCTTGTTTGCAGTGATGATTTATAATTTAATTTTTTTTTTTTTTTTGGATTAAAAAGACTTTAAAAAACATTTTTTAGTGCTGATCTACAAACCACTCTAGATGTCACTGGTTATGGGTCTAAAATAAGAACAGTATTTCCTCTCTAAGGAGTTTATATAGTAGAAAGAGAGACGGGGAAGTTTTTGGTTATCTGTATTTTACAACTCTAAGGTGGTTCCCAAGTTCTTGGGTGGAATTCCGTCTCTTGTCACTTGCCGGTCAATGCAGAAGTGTTGTTTGTTCCTGTATGGGATCCGACTCCTGCGGGGTTCCTGGTTATACTTAGGTCTCCTCCGGAGGGGTTGGTACAGAGGACAGGAAGGGAAAAGCAAGCCTTCAAAGAATGAGATGTGCAGCCCCTTCCTCTGTGGCAGAACACGTTCCACGGCTGGAATGTCCATTCTTCCTCCGCTGATGGGCTCTTCCTGACTCTGTCAGCTTGGGAGTTGAATAATTGTCTTGTGAGAGGTGTGGGTGTTCACAAATGTTAATGCTCATTCATTATTTTATAATGACTCTGATTGCTGAGCCAGTGTTACATGATTAATCTCTAACTACTTGTTAATGTAACAAAAGTCTCACACACCCATAAGCTGAGACCTGGACAGATTGTGTCAAAGAGTCCTGCGTTATTACTATAGAAATTTGTAGGAACAGGTGTGGTCCCACGGAGTGCAAATAATCACCTCTTTGCAAGACACAATGCATGGAGGCCAAGATCTTTGAAATATCCTGTGGCATGAAGCCAATAAATTTGGATTTATTTAGGTTTTTTACATATGCCTTAAAGTATATGTATACCTTCACCTTGTAAAACAACCCATTCAGTTTAAAATGGAAATGTATATATGATTATACTATATTTCAAAAAAAAAATTAAAAATATGGAAGGCAAAATATTTTGTGTGTATGTAACGTATGTACAGTTGTGCTTATAAGTTTACATACCCTGGCAAAATTTATGATTTTGTTGTCATTTTTCAGAGAATATGAATGATAACACAAAAATGTTTATTTCACTCATGGTTAGTGTTTGGCTGAAGCCATTTATTATCAATCAACTGTTTTTACACTTTTTAAGTCATAGTGGCAACAGAAACTACTCAAATGACCCTGATCAAAAGTTTACATACCACAGTTCTTAATACCTTGAATTGCCTCCTTTAACATCAATGACAGCTTGAAGTCTTTTGTGGTATTTGTGGATGAGGCTCTTTATGTTCTCAGATGGTGAAGCTGCCCATTCCTCTTGGCAAAAAGCCTCCAGTTCCTGTAAATTCTTGGGCTGTCTTGCATGAACTGCACGTTTTGAGATCTCCCCAGAGTGGCTCAATGATATTGAGGTCAGGAGACTGAGATGGCCACTCCAGAACCTTCACTTTATTCTGCTGTAGCCAATGACAGGTCGACTTGGCCTTGTGTTTTGGATCATTGTCATGTTGGAATGTCCAAGTACGTCCCATGCGCAGCTTCCTGGCTGATGAATGCAAATGTTCCTCCAGTATTCTTTGATAACATACTGCATTCATCTTGCCAACAGTTTTGACCAAATTTTCTGTGCCTTTTTGTAGCTCACACATCAGCGATCCACCTCTGTACCTTTCATCATAGGCCTTGTTGACTCCTCTCCAAATGTACCGTTTATGGTTGTGGCCAAAAAGCCCAATTTTGGTCTCATCACTCCAAATGACTTTGTGTCAGAAGGTTTGAGGCTTGTCTCTGTGCTGTTCATCGTATTGTAAGCGAGATGCTTTGTGGAATTTGCGTAGTAATGGCTTTCTTCTGGCTACTTGGACCATGCAGCCCATCTTTCTTCAAGTGCCTCCTTATTGTGCATCTTGAAACAGCCACACCACATGTTTTCAGAGTCCTGTATTTCATCTGATGTTATTTGTGGGTTTTTCTTTGCATCCTGAACAATTTTCCTGGCAGTTGTGGCTGAAATTTTAGTTGGTCTACTTAACGTGGCTTGGTTTCAACAGAACCCCTCATTTTCCACTTCTTGATTAGAGTTTGAACACTGCTGATTGGCATTCTCAATTCCTTGGATACCTTTTTTTATATCCCTTTTCCTGTTTTATACAGTTCAACTACCTTTTCCCGCAGATCCTTTGACAATTCTGTTGCTTTTCCCATGACTTAGAATCCAGAAACGTCAGTGCAGCACTGGATGAAAGATGCAAGGGTCTGTGAGGAGTCCAGAAACGCATTAACCCTTTATACACATACACACACACACACACACACACATACACACACACACACACACACACACACACACACACACACACACACACACACACTAATTACAAGCAAACAGGTCACAGGTGAGGATGGTTACCTTTTAATAGCCATTCAGGCTGGGTTCACACTGGTACGACATGACAGTCGTACCACTTTGGATCCGACTTTGCCCTGCGACATGCATCCAACTTCAATGAATGTGAGGAGAAGCAACAGTACACTGGTCTTCCCAGTGAATGGCTGTGCAGGAGGGGGAGGTTGTCGGCACAAGTCTAATCATTGACAGAGCAGGATGAGTTCTCAGCACAGCCAGAAAACTGACCACACTGTGCTCTCATTCTTAATATGGTCAGTTTTATCATCGGAAAGCAGAGGGACTGGCAGGAACGCCAGGTATTTCACGCAAAAGAAGCAATACAAGGAGAACTGGATACTTTTTCATACAAGTACGTGCTGCAGCGGGCACGTATCGGAAATATGAAATATTGTATTTACATATCCTTTAAAGTAAACCTATTCTTAGAAAGGTATGAGTGCTGAAAATGCTGGCTGTTGTGCTTACCCTTTGCTTTCTGTACTACTTTGAGTCATAGACCTGGTACAAGTGTGAAAATCAGGAGTTCTGACTCCTGTTTGCTGCATGTTCTTTCTTCTGCATCAGAGCCCGTTCACACCAAGTGTGGTAGAACTGCGTTGGGGTGGCTTTTTCAGTGCAGTCCCACCGCAAGACAAGGCAAACTGCCTTGTCTCATACCTGGCAAGTTCACACCACTGTGTTGTGGTGATGTGCATTGCATGCAGTACTTTTTTCAGTACAGCGTAGTGCGACGCAATCCACCACCTTACACCACGCTGCAGGCAATAGAATTTAATAGATGTCACTGTGTGACATTTCAATGAAGTTCATTACAAAACATATATGCTATATAGGGCAGAATTGAGTTAAACCATGAGCCTAAACAAGGGTAATGGTTGGTTGAAAAATAATTTTTAATATTTTTTTTTTATTGCTTTGATTGCATCCAAAATTCACGTTTAGGCATTAATAATACAATTACTTTGTCAGTCCTAATTAATTCCGCTCTAGCAGCATGATCTCTCTGAGTGTGCCAGAGATTAGTGTACAATGTCCTGGTGAATGCAGCTTGGCCACATTCCAGAACTAGATAGTTAGTGAGCGTGGCGGTATGCTTGTGCAACAGCATCCTGCTGACCTGGAGACCTGTCAGACCAGTTGAGGGGTTTTGTTATGCATGACTGCACATGTCATTGGTCTCTTCCATCTTGTGTCCTCTGCATTATTCTACAGCATTTATCAGCCTGTGGAATGTGCGGTGTCTTTGTATAGGTATTTTAGCTTCTGGTTTATGCATAGCCATAAAGGCAAAGGTTGCATTCCTGAACTTAGCTGTGAAATGTGCGTAATTGGTTAAAGGGCGAATTGTGGAGGCTGCCATTGCTGACCCCTTTATTTGAGTGTGCTAGTTGCCTGGTGGCCATGCCATTGCTTTGGCTTTAGTACTTTCAGAGTCACCAACCTGTAAGTATATAGATGAAGATTTGATACATGGTTGGTTTGGACCTGTGGCTTGGGAGATACCATTCATAGCTATTTACTCATAGCCCCCCTTACAATTGCACAACATAAAGCCTCAACCTAGCCTTAAAGCATCTCAGAACACAAATATGTAATATATACAGCCCCCGGTCCTTAGATGTGGTGGCTATGTATGTTTTTCATTTTTCAGGCTAAGAACATTTTCAGTAACTACAGAAAATACATGTTGATCTTGCCCAAAATGCAGTGTCCTAGTCATTTCATGTGAGAATAAAATATGCCAAAAAAAAACCTTTCTTCTGTGAACCATCAGTCTTATCAGCCCTAATGCAAGCCTAGGTTCACCCTGCTGTGATGCGATTTTGACACGATTTTCAGTGTGAAGGTACTTCAGGTTGCAGGAAAGAAAATTGCTCAATTCCCTCATCAACATAGTCAGTGTTGATGGGGGGGGGGTTCTCTCCCGGCAGGGAGCTGTGTGGGGAACCGTCCCTACCGGGAGAACACAATGATTATAGCCGCTGGCTATAATCGTGTGTAAAAATCCGGCATGCTGGTTGTACCCAAGTCGGTTAGTAGATCGACAGTGGTACATGGTTTGAATCTCAGCCGATCCCTGCAGAAGTGACCCGAGATTCGAACCATCCATTGCTGGCCTTAAATCGCACCAAAGTAGCACAGGAACCTTTTCCAAAGTGCTGAGTTACATTGATGAATATAGACACTATTGAATGTGATGTGTTTTTTAAATCGCATGACAACTGGTGTGAACGGGGGCTTAAGTCCAACTCTGTTAAAAAAAAAAAAAAAAACTACCTACATTTGCTCTGGGGTTCCTCGGAGCAAGGGTAGTTTTTTTTTTTTTTTTTTTTTTTTTTTAGTTTCCAGAGTTGTCCTTTTACGTGTATCCATAAATATTAAAGCTTTTTGTGTATTGATTTTGAAAATGCAGACAACCGTTTTGATGTCCAAAGCTAGCTGTGCTTGTGGAAATTTAAGTCAATTTCAACCACTTTTGGGGACAAGCAATACAGTTTCAAGTAATCACCAGAGACCATGCAATCTTTCACCCTTGAATTTAATTGACCACTGGGATTTTAAAGTCAAAATAATAAACTGGGCAATAAACTGCTAGCTTCAATAGAAGGACACCTACTGACCTCATCAGACACCTGGACAACCTTTAGGCCTCATGCACACTGGACATTTTTACAGCTGCTGTTTTTGGCTTTTTAGGCTTTTTTTTTTTCCTGCAGCCAGTAAACTCCCCAGCATGTTATCCAATGAGTTCATGCGCACCTAGGCTGTTATCAGCTTTTTTTTGTCAGGGAAAACCCCCCAGAACTAGTGGGTTTTTAGAGGAGTTTTTCAGCTATAAAAACGCTCTAACTGATAAAAGCTTAAAAAACGCTGAAAACACGGCTATTGGGCACTTATCAGCATTTTTACACCATAAGCTTTTGTGGGAGTATAGTTTTGCTAATAAAAAGCTGAACAACACTACTGCAAAACTCATTCTACAGCTAATGTTACTGGCATTTTTATAAAGTCCATTATGCATGAGGCCTTATTGGTGGAAAGGTCTGCTGGTCTTTAAGGATGAGCTCCGGTGTGTTCTCACAGTCCACGTGCAGAGCCCGCCAGGAAGTCGGCGCTGCGCTAATCACAGACAGTGAGACATTTCCCGATCTCTGCGGCCACACATTGGGACAATGTCTCACTGCTTGTGATTAGCGCAGCGCAGTGCCGACTTCCTGGCGGGCTCGGCACGTGGGCTGTGAGAACACGCCGGAGCTCATCCTGACTGGTTATGCTGGATTTTCCTGGCTAAGAGCAGTTGTTCCCTGAGAAGACTTCTGCTGCCGGGTGTCATGCATGCTTGTATGATACATGGGTGTTGAAAATAAGATCTTTTTTCTTGTCATTTAAAGTTATTTAAAGTTTTTAGCCTTTTCCAAGTACGGAAGGTCAAAAAAACAGAACCGTAGAGTCCTATTTATCAGGACCAAAGGTCATGATGCTAAGGGAAATTGCTAGCTGAAAACCTGAGGTCCTTGATCCCAGAGGAGGCTCCTGTTGCCAAAATATCTGCTTGGAAGGTTTGCATTCCAAAGCTGTTCAGCTGCGTCCATTTCACGGCTTGGTTTGTTAGGGGCTGACATCTGAAAATCTACTTCTAAAATGTGTAAACATAAAAGAATGTACATATACATAATGATCTGGCTGGCTTAGCTATGAGTTCAGCCTGAGGAAGGAAGCGTTCCCCGCAGAGAACGTTGCTCACTTATCGCTGTGCTATTTTAATTCACTGTTCAATCTTCCATTGAGGGGGGGGATGTCTGAAACCGTGACGGTGAATTATATGGAATGATTTGGTTATAGAAAGGAACAGGGTGGTCATTGGCACATGGGGAGTTATCTACCCATCCATGAACAAGTAGTTCCAGGATATCAGACTTAAGCTGGCCATAGATGATACGATTTGCTTTCCTTCCAGCATGAGTGGAAGGAAAGAAAATCGCTCGATTTCCTCCATCAACTCCGTGTTGAATGCCTCCCACTGCGCTATTGTATTCTGCCAGCTGGAGGTGCCAGGCCAGCAGAATACAATGATTACTGCTAGCGGCTATAGCTGCTGGCACTAACTGTGTGTAGAAGCTTGTACCCAAGTTAATCAATCAACGTGGGTACATTCAGCCTTACCATACATGCTTTGAATCTCGGCCGGCCCCTGCTGAACCACCTGAGATTCAAACTGTCTGTGGTCTGCTTTAGTGCTATTTATTAAACACTTAATTGGGAGCTTTTTGTAATTTTTACTAGGCTGCTTTCCCCTCTTAAGGCTCATTTAGATGTGCCACCAAGTGGGTGGTAAAAGGGGGCTGCCCACCTAAACAATGCTCAGGGCTGTACAAATGCTGCAAAAAAAAAAAAAAGACATGTCACATTCTGCAGGTAGTGTTGCCCCTGATTGCCACCTATTCAAGCTGGTTGCAGCTTGGTGGGTCAGCATTTTCAGGGTTAAAATAGGTTGGGCCTGCTCACTACCTGTCAAACGCCTCTGAAAAGTGTTCCACCACACATTCTATTTTTCATAGGGGCAGCAAGGGCTGCTGCACATCAGGATGAGCCTTTAGAATGTTGTCACTGCAACTGGTACTCCAATGGAAGATTTACCTTCACCTCTTTGTTCGAAGGACTGCTGTAAAATATTGAATTTCCTTTCCCTTTCTGATATGGTGACCAGGAAAAATAGAGGTTGAATCTTTGGGAGATACGGACAGCATTAAAATCCTGACAGGGATAGTAATCCCATTTAAAACTTTTTAAAAACTTTTTTTCTTTTTTAAAACTTTTTTTTTTTTTTTTTTTTTTTTTTTTACTATATGGGTACTTTTAAGTTGTTTTTAAATCCGATTTACTTTAACAACATATATACCAGAGTCCTTTTATACAGCATAATTATCTATCTATTTTTAAAACTAAAATCTTGTTATATCTATTTTGTTTTCCTCCATTTTAGGATATAATGTTGATATTGTATTTTTTCCTAGTGGCTTATAATTTGACAGCATTGAGATGTGTGCTGCATAGTGGAATGCAGTGTGTTCCGGTATGTGGAAGGCAGTGGGGGGCATGGGAAGAAAATGACTTCAATGACTTAAAACAGCTGGAGGAAGCAAAATGTCAGTGGGAAAGATAGCGGCAGAAAAGGGAGTAGACGCTAGAAGTAATATTGTTCCAAAGTTGGTTCTTAAAGCTGATCTCCAGGTTTCCTGTTACTTTAAATAGGTCCTTCGGACCAAAGTGGTCCAAATGAACTATTTAAAGTGACGTGAAACCTGGAGATCTGCTTTAATTTAAGGATCATTTTTCTCTACTGCCCTCATACCCCCTGGAATTTCTTTGGATTATAGCATTAGAATCTAGTTCCATGTTCTAGTAACTTGATTTTGGTCCTTTTAGGATGTGAATTAGTTGATAACATGCAATGTTCTAAAGTTTTAGGGGTAAACAAACCTTAAAGTGGTTCTGAAGCCTAAACATATTTTACCTTCATGCATTCCTTCCTCTCTTCCAGGTCTCGCTGGCTTTGCTGGGGCATCGGAGCCATTGGCTCCCAGTGCTGTCGATCAAAGCCAGTGGCGAGGGAGCTGGGGGTGGGGACGAGTCTCGCTTTCTGTGTCAATGGATGCAGCAGTGGGGCTTGGGAGCGAGCACACAAGACTGCATGGGAGGAGGAGCCAGGAGTGTCGGCAGGGGACCCGAGAAGAGGAGGTTTACTGCTGCTCTGTGCAATACCATTGCACAGAGCAGGTAAGTATAGATGTTTTTTTTTTTTTTTAATTTACCATTACAATTTACAATTGCTTTAAAACTATTTTCTTTAGGCTAGGTTCACACTTGTGCGTCTGCATTTTGATGCGTTTTTGATGAGCTCAATTTAAAGTCTATGGTGCCCAAAATGTTGCACTTTAAGAAGCGCCGGCATCTTTTTCCAAGCTGCACAGAAGCATGTGGCATAGGTGATAACTGGCTCTATAGACAATAATAGAATTCCTGTCATGCCACAGCCAAAGCATAACAAATTGAACATATCTGAAAGAGGATTTTCTGGTTTGCTCCCATACCTTTTGAGCAGAGCTAGTGCACCCTCCCCCTCAAAGCTTCATACTTACCCCGATCATACCACAAAGTACTGTTTTTGATTGGATAGTGCAGATAAAAAGCAGATTAATATGTAATGCAGCATGGTTACCTTTAAAGAGGAAGCAAACCCTGGTGGGTTTTACTTCCTCTTTATTTCCCTGGAAAGGTAAAGCATAATGCGATGCATAGTAGCCCATTATGTGTCACTTACCTGACACTGAAGCCCGCGCTGTCGACGTTGTTCCCACGAGCAGGGGGCTTCCATCTTCGCCCCTCTTCCTTCCAGGGCCGTGACTGGCCGGAGTCGCGTGACGTCACTCCCACGCATGTGCGCGGGAGCTGCCAGTCACGGCATGACCCCTATTAGAAATGGCAAAATGTGCCCTTTCTAAAGGACGCATGCGCCATAGTCATTGCCGCTCGTCATTTTAGTAAATATCTCCTAAGCCGTGGCGGTTTAGGAGATATTTCAAGCACCTACAGGTAAGCCTTAGTATGGGCTTACCTGTAGGTAAAAAGTGGTTGTACAGGGTGTACAACCACTTTAAAGCATTACCAAACCCACAACAGTAAAATCAGTCTGTATATGCAGTAAAGCATGCTTGTTATACTCACTGTGGAACCTAAGGGGTTAGTCCTCTGTATTGTGTAAAAAAGGCCATTTGATCCTGTCTTCTCTGATCCTCTCCTTCTTCCACTGTCTCCAATCCATCTGCTGATGGAACAGAGGCTTGGGGGCACTCTGCACATGCTCAGTTTTGTGTATTGCTAGAAAGTTTTTAGTTTTTTTGGGAGGGTGCATGTGATCAGCACAGGGCCAATCAGTACTGTCCAGACAGAGGGTCAGGAGTCCTGCAGCCTAATAGAACAATCAGAGGAGAATGAAAACTCCTCCTACAAGCTTTAACCAGATACTGATAGAAGTCGCAAGACTGCTATATACCGCTGATGAGAAAAGGTATTTAGCAGTTTATATTTACTAAAACAATTTTATTTGCATGTTCTGTGTACTGTTGGAGACCAGATATAGTGAATGCAGGGTCCTGGGTTTAGTAACACTTTCATTTATCATCTGGATAAGACTAGCCATACATGCTTTGATTCCTCTCATTCAGCCCTGAGAGAGAGAAATGAATAGATTCCTCCATCAGCACTAAATGGCATCAATAGAGGAATCCCTCCTGCCGGCTTTTACATTCTGAGACTTGCAGACCTGTGGCTGACTGAAAACCTCAACAGCGACAGCATTTGATTGGCTGCAGTCACTCTTCGCTTGACAGTTTTCCACCCAGCTCTTTGGATTTGTCAGTTGAAGTTTGATCAGCTGGGTGGTGAGGACGGCTGAGAAGTGGGGCTCAGTGCAAACCCAACATCTGCAATATGAGGGGTGCATGGCAGGGGTCAGAACTCCCTGTCGGGTGCTTGGCCAATGATAGAGAAACTTCCAATGTGATTGAGCCCTAAATACAAGACAAAGAATTTTTAGTGACTTTTTGTAGTGTGAGATCTTTGTTTTCTATACTGTATGTCCTAATAAGATCAGAGACGCTGAGGAAGCGGGATTATTGTGAACAGTGTACAAGTATGTCTGTGCCATGTCATTTCTTATTCAGTCTTGTACTTCACCTATGCATGGCATCAGACACAAATATTTCAGCGCTGATTATCTGAAATGACTCAAAAACTTGATCACTCAATCTTCTTCCTTAGCTGATCCCTAGCATTTTAAAGAGGACATCTGACCTACAACAGTGTGACAAGCACATAAATTCCATGCAATACACACCCCACCCTCATCAGCTGGAATAAAATAGGTCATAGTGAGCAGAGCATATACTGGTTGTCGCCAGCGTTAGGGCGAGGCACTTGTCTGTTACATGCCGCCCGCTCCAGATTAGATACTTGTTTACTGGAAAAGTATGCTGGTGTTGTTAAAAAAACATTTCCTTACTGAACTTTTGTTTACAAACCTGTACTCATTTCACAAAACTTGTGTAATCTTCAGAGGGTTGTCCATCTTCAGGCCCCCGAGGACCACAACTGGTTACCTATTTCTTTTCCTCCTGCGCCTGCCGTTGTGCTCAATCTCTATGGAGCCCCTTCACATCATGGTGCAGTGCGATTTTAGAAAAGGCACAGGTGCTTCTTTTGGTGCAACAAAATGCACTTTAGCTCCATATACTAAATGGGAGCACATGAAAAACGCATGTAGATGCGTTTTTGGTAGGGCTTTGTGTTTTACAACCAGTCTCCTCCTACAAAAAAAAATAAATATATAAATATAAATATATATATATGGCACACAAAACATGCTACAGTAAAGAAACTGAAAAATACATGATTTACATGATTGTGATAGCACTAGTGTGAACCTAGGCTTAAAGTATAAGTTCACCTAACGCCGTACACTGTCCTACACCCCCTTGGTCCCCACTGTACTTCCCTTTAGGGCTGCTGAGCTGTTAGCCGATTCAGTGATTGAAATCCCCACTCTGTTCCCTCTTCCCTCTGTGCAGCTCTTTTGGGATGGATCAGAGCGATGCTCTGCAACGGTGCTGACCATTCAGAAATGCTCAGGTCCATCCTGAAAGCTCTGAATAGAAAAGTGTGGAGAGAATGGATTTTAAATCTCTGGACCAGCTGCGTGTGGGCACTGACAGCTCAGCAGCCTGGAGGTATGTGCAGCAGGGACCGGGTGGTAGGGAGTGTGAACAGGATTAGTTCACCTTTTTAGGCCTCGTTCACACCATGGTGCAGAGACATCAGTTTTTTTTTTTACTGCTATGGCACAAAAAAAATATTTTTCTCTATGTGCCCTGTTCACACCACAACACTGGTATCACATGTGGATTTTTTTTCTGCGCAGAAATCTGCAATGTGTATCAAAGTCACTGAAGAGCGAAGCAAGTGAAACCTGCAAGTTTTTTCCATCATTTTTCTGCATGTATGGTGGTAATGGGGCCTTATACTTTTTCTGTAAAGGTAAACTAAACCATTTCATGAAGGAATTTGGAGGCTACTCAGATGGCTAGTTGCCCTGCTCCCATGCTTACCATTTTGCACTTCACAATAAAGGGAACCGTCATGATAGGAATGCAGGGTATGCCATTGTTGACTTCTATTTGAAAGTCCTGACTTGTGGGCCTATGGCTCAGACCAGAGACAGCCAGGCAACTAGCCATTACCGTAGGTCATCAGTAGCATCCACACTGGTTTTATAACAAGTTTCTTTTTAATTCCTTATGTTGTTAAAAAAAAAAAAAAAATGCTATGGGAAAAATAATGGATCTTAAAAAAAAAAATGTGGAGTGATCTTCCACATCTATTGCATTTGCCCAAACAACATTGTGTTTTGTAAGCTAAGTTGTTGCAGTCTATTTCTAGTAGTAATTGTTGCTTTTTTATAACTGCCTATTACCCGGATTGTCCTTGCTGAGAATACCTGTTGTAGTCTGGCCCAGATGGGTTGGCCGGTGCAGAAGATCCCAGTGCAGGAGAGGTACGCATACAAAAAGGGGGGGGGGGTGTAAAGCTGGCCATACACTGTAAGTTCTTATTCATGTCAGATGTTGGCAGATGAGCTTACTGCTTTTTTCATAGCAGCCCTCCCATGAACCAGGACTATGACTTTTGTAAGCTCCACCCACCTGCAAAATGCCCCCATTTCCCCCAATGTGTGCCACAGAAGGGACAAGTGTAGGACCTGGTTTGTACCTACATTTGGTAGGAACTCCTACGTTGCCTGACTTTTTTCTCCTCTATTTTGTAGGACAGAACTTGCCCTCACGTCATTCTAGCTAAAGTGCTGAAAATGCCCCCAGTTTCCCCTTGCATGTTGTTTCTCTTAAGGGATAAAAATGGAATTCTGCGTGATTATGATTTTACATTGGAAAGCCACAATTTGAATTCTTCTAGTGGAAAAGGAAACAGCCGCTTTCAGCTGATGGAATGAATGGAATTTTTGTATTATCATTTCTGCTGAGTTTCACAACCATTTTTTTTCCTTCCTGGCATGGCTGAGGAGTCTGTGGCGTGTGTAGACTTAAATCAATTTGCATAATATGTGAAGGTGGAAAAGATTCCTTAGGCCCTGATTACAGTGCTGTATTGGCAGAGATTATAATTGTGCCTCTGTTCTCCATTACTGCAAAACCATCAGACAGTTATCAGATGATTCTGATATCTAATGAATTCAATCTACTATTGTAGTGGTTCATTCAGGCCGGCCATACAAGGAGCAAATTTCTTTCCTGCAACCTAAGAAATTTGCTTGATTTCCCCATCAACACAGACCGTGCTGTCAGGAGAATCCCTCCTGCCGGACCATTGTCTTCTCCCGTTGAGGAGATGGGGGAAGCTGCCTCTGCTGGGAGAGGACAGGGATTAGTGTTAGCAGCTAAGGCTGGCCATACACAGAGCAAATGAGAGGACAGTGATTCTCACTAGGGGCTATAGCAGCGGCTTGCGTTATTCTTAAGCGAATCCGGCAGGCTGGTTGTACCCAAGTTGATAGATCGATCAACTTGGTACATTAAGCATGCCTACTAATAGTTTAAATCTCGGCTGGTTCCTGCTGAAATGGCCAAGACTCGAACTGTGTATGGGCTGCCTTAGTATTGGGCATTGGGTAACTGATTAGATTAGGGTCAAGAGTAAGGCAGGCCATATATTATGCAATTTTGGTTGAAGGAAAGAAATTTGCTCGATTCTTCCATTAACACCGTCAGGTTTTGTTCACCTGATCACTGCCGGCGACTTTAGCCACCAGCTGTGATCATTGTATTCTGCCAGAAGGCTCCCCGCCAGCTGCCGGCAGTGATTGGGCTTTAAAAACCTGAAAGGCTGGTTGTACTAAAGTCAATAAATGGATTGACTTCAGTGCAACCAGCCTGCCCATGAACAGGTTGAAATTTGACCATTTTCCTGCTAAACCGGCCGAATTTTAATGGTCTGTGGCCGACTTAAGTGTTTTATAGGGTTAGGTGATTGGCTAATTATTTGGTGTAAGGGGTGCAGGTTAAAGCTTAACTCTGAGATAATTAAATATTGTCTAGATACATAAGACATGTATTCTTCCTTGAATCTTGGTATGCTTTGTGTATCTCTTCCAGATCTGCGCAGTAATCCAGTGTGAAACTTCATCTGTGCAGTAACTTCCTGTAGTAAAGACCGGTCTCTACTGCTCCCTCTCCTTGTGCAGGGTCACTGGTCTTGTCTCCACCCCCTCCTGTAGTTTCTGCAGGCAGCCTTTTCTCTGCACAGGTTATGTGCAGCATGGTGATTGTCACCACTACTTTTGTTAGGCCTCGTTCACACGGGTGTACTTAAGTGTACACCTGTGGCGAGGGCTGTATTTGTCTACATAGGGATGCACAGGTGTTCCATGCATTCCCTTGCAGGCAGTCCCATTTTTATGTCAGTTGGAACGCAGCAGCTGCAAGGACACTGCTCCTAATTTGCTATCCGTGTGTGTGCGGGTTCTTGTCCTTGAACTTGCGCTGTCTGGTTTTTCAAACAAGCACCCGGGCACGCCCACTCCCACGTGGATCTCAAATTGGGAGCAGCGGCTCTGTTTTTGTAGCCACGGCAATGCAATTGACATGCATGGGACTGCCTGCACAGGGATGTATGGAAAACCTGTGCATCTCCATGTGTACAAACACAACCCTCACACAGGTGTATGCGTAAGGTCTCATGCACACAGGACGTTTTGTAAACTCTCCTAAAAGTTTTTCTTCCTGGCAGCAGTGTTTTGCCAGAAAGATCGTCTAATGTCTAACACTTTTTTACAAGCATCAAGTGCTTGGGCGTTAATTCATTTCACTGACCAGAATAATATTTTTTCTGCCCATTAAAATGAAATAAGGCTCAAACGCTAAACGTGCATAACGTTGACCCGCGATTAGACGCGGTTTACAAGTTTTAAGCATTTTTTTTTGCCAAAGCTCTGCTGCTCCTGGACACACTGTCAGTGGGGTTTTTCTGCCTTTAAACACTGCTAAAAGTCTGTGTGCATGGACACCTAGGCCAACATGCAGGAGAGTTTAGAGGCAGGGAAAAAATGGCAGATGCCCCTAGGAAAAGCTGCAAAAACATCCAGTGTGCATGAGGCCCAAGTATGGCTGTGGGAGTGAGGCCTTATGGTAATATCTGGACTTAAAAGGGCATTTGATGCACAAAAAGTAAATTTTATATCCTTTGTGGCTTTCGAGGAATATAGTAAAAGCCAAGTTCTTTTTGCATAATTCTATTGGTCCAACTTGGATCAACATTGGTATGCATGGCCCATGCCTGGCTGATGCCTGTGGAAGTGGAGAATCGCAGTAGTAGCCATCACTACTACAGTAATTTGAGATGCACTGAAAATTCAGTGGCTAAAAATTATGTTATCTGCATTTTTGTTGCGATTCTGTCACGATTTTACTATGGGGTGTTTTTCATAGGTCATGTGACTCAAAAACCGCATCAAAAATGTATCACAGGTGCGTTATTGCATTCTTGCTGCACATTTAAAGCATTTCAAAGGGGAGGTGCGTTTTTGGTGCGTTTTTTTATTTTATTTTAAACTGACTAAAAATGCAGCAAACAGGATTTTTAACACCAAAATGGAAGCGCGTGCGAAGTCATACATAGAATTTAAAGGGATACATTTTTCTTGTGTTTTTCCATGTGTTTTTAATTGTTTCGATTGCTCTGATTAGGATTCACCCGCCCTATTTGGAGTGCTTACTCTGTTTATAAATATCAGTTTTTAAATCAAACGTATGCTTTGATGAAGGCTTCTTAGCCGAAACGCGTCAGCGTAGCCTGTACCCGTGTACCCATGTAACCCAATAAAGGACTTTTATTCAAGAGCATCCGAGTCGCCAGCTCTTTTCTGATTCAAGTAATACATTTTTCTTGAAATTTTCTTGCACTGAAGGTGCCAATAATGGCCGACAATAAATTCATATTCATTTAAATTCATGATGTTAATGAAAAAAATCGAATATAATACAATTTATATATAAAAAATTAATATATTTTTTAAAAACTGTCATTTTGGTTTTTGGCAAAGTGCATCTTGCATTTTTGGTTTTCGCACAAAAATTTCTATTTGAGGCACCACTAACAGTAATCCTTGCTTCTGGGTCCTGTGCTGAGTGGTTGCCCTGCTGCGCAATAACCATAGTAACCACAGGAGCTTGCCCGCTTACACAGGTGCCATTCATAGAATGCTTTGCATTTGCTCAATGAAAGCAAAGGATTCTTTGATTGGATGAGATGGTGAATCGGGACTTTAATGGCCGAATCTCCACCTTGTCCAATCGGAGAACGCCTTGTATTGATTAACCGGTTCCCGACCGGCGCACGATGATGTACGTCGGCAGAATGGCACGGCTGGGCAAATGGGCGGGCGTACCTGTACGTCCATTTGAATTCCCCGCCATGTCATTGTGTTCGCGCCGGCTGGGAGCTCCGTGAGTCGGGTCGCGGGTCCCGCGGACTCGATCGCCGCGGGGATACCCGCGATCGCCTCACAGAGAGGACGAACGGGGAGATACTGATGTAAACGGCATCTCCCCGTTCTGCCTAGTAACAAGTGTCACTGATCACAGCTCCCTGTCATCGGGAGCTGTGATCAGAGTAATGACACACACAGCCCATCCCCCTACAGTTAGTAATTACTCCCCTAGGACACACTTAACCCCTCCCCGCCCCCTAGTGGTTAACCCCTTCACTGCCAGTGTCATTTACACAGTAATCAGTGCATTTTTAATCGCACTGATCACTGTATAAATGACAATGGTCCCAAAAATGTGTAAAAAATGTCCGACATGTCCGCCATAACGTCGCAGTCACAATAAAAATCGCTGCCCATTACTAGTAAAAAAAAAAATTATTAATAAAAATGCCATAAAACTATCCCCTATTTAGTAAATGCTATAACTTTTGCGCAAACCAATCAGTACACGCTTATTGCGATTTTTTTTTTTTTTTTAACCAAAAATAAGTAGAAGAATACGATCGGCCTAAACTGAGGGGAAAAAAAAATTTTTATTTATTTTTTGGGGATATTTATTATAGCAAAATGTAAAAAATAATGCGTTTTTTCAAAATTGTCGCTCTTATTTTGTTTATAGCGCAAAAAATTAAAATCGCAGAGGCGATCAAATACCACCAAAAGAAAGCTCTATTTGTGGGGAAAAAAGGACATCAATTTTGTTTGGGAGTCACGTCGCACGACCGCGCAATTGTCAGTTCAAGCGACGCAGTGCCGAATCGCAAAAAACGCTCTGGTCAGGAAGGGGGTAAAATCTCCCGGGGCTGAAGCGGTTAAGAAAAATACAAGGCGCTCTCTGCATCCCATGCTGAATGTGTGACCCCTTGTGGTGGTAGGCAGCATAGCATCTGCCTGGCATGGGAATTATAAGACCACGATGGCTGCTGTAAGAACAGCGGCTACTATAGTGATTCTCTGCTTCCACCGGTATGGGTCCGATATGGAATATGTATACTTGGTTATCCAAGCTGGGCAAATCTAAGGATTCATGTACACAGGACGTTGTTTAACCTCTCCAGAACGATTAAACTTGACAGCTAGAAAACTGCATCCAAAAACGTCCGTTTAGCCACATAGGCATCTAGAATCGTTTTTTTTTTTTTTTTGTTACCGCGTTTAGCAGCGTTTACAGACTGTTACAGGCATTTCAACCCATTTTTTTTTTTGCGTTCCAAAAAATGCTTCTAAACTCAACTGCCTGGAAACGACTATAAACGACCCTGTGTACATGTACTGATAAGATAACATAGAGGAGAGTTCAGGGGCAGTTAAAAAAACTGCCCAACTGCTCCTAAATGTTTGTTTACCGGCAGCAGTGTACATGAGGCCTAAGGCTCGGTTCACACTAGGGGCGGCACGACTTGCAGGTCGCCTCACCGAGGCGACCTGCACACGACTGCCACGGCGACTTGCAAAACGACTTCTGTATAGAAGTCTATGCAAGTCGCCCCCAAAGTAGTACAGGAACCTTTTTCTAAGTTGGAGCGACTTGCGTCGCTCCGATTAGAATGGTTCCATTGTACAGAATGGGAGGCGACTTGTCAGGCGACTAGGTGTGAACCGGCAATAACTGTGCAAAAATACCTGGAATTCATCTTTACAATATGCATTTGTGCATGGAGTTCAGCTTTACATGTTAAATGCTAATTCTTATAGGCTGAGTGTAAGGCTTTGGGCTAACCTGGAGATTCAATTTTAGGCAGATATAGAATGCACAAATTCAGTTCTGTATTCATTATTACAACCTTAAGTATACACACCTAACTTTGTTTTGGTGTAGTCCCTGTACAGAAGAACCCAGACTGGGGTAGGGGGAAGCAGCACAATATGCTAATAAGTTTTGTTGATGTGCGAGGAGCATGCTGATAGGAGGAGAGATCAAGTGACTTGAGAGATGAACTCATTAGATTGCTGCTTCTCCTTTCACTGTCCAGTCACCGGGTAGGGGTTGGAAAGATACCTGTAATTTGCGTTATGGAACTACAGCAAAGAAAAATTTGCCCCCGTATGTGTGTTTATCTGTTTATTTAGCTGTTTGGCTGGAGTTCAGCTTATCCGTTTCAAAATATCGGGACGTTTAGAGGGTCTGTGTAATTCACATATTTCTGTACACAATCCCCCACACTGAGAACTAACAGTATAACCTGCCCATGTCATAGAGCTTTATTACAGTGAAGTCTACAATACCTAGGCTAGTGAACATACTAATGCATGGTTCCAGGTTCTCAGTGGTGATCTCATCCTGTTTGTTCAGTGATTTGGATTGTTGCTATGCCATTCTCCATTTATCAGTATGACCCATAATTTCACCTGGAGGACACGTCTCCGTTTCCTCTTTACCTGGAAGCATTAATCAGTTAGTTCAGGCACTAAATACTTCTGTAACTAGACTATCGAAATGGGATGGGACAGAAAAACCAGTTTGACTGCAGACAATTGCTTAGGTTGAAATGGAGAAAAAAAAAATATATTCTCAAGTCTTGTGTTTTTTAGTTTTTGCCTAAATAACTCTCAATATGAAGATGTTCCTACCAATCTGTGCTTAAAGTGACCCTGTTCTCAGAAATGATGTAAGCTGTGTATTATGTATTGCAGAAATCCTGTTTAGAAAATGCTAATTGCCTGGCTGATCCATTGTAGATTAAAATGGTGAGGTTGGGGTTGGGTAGGAGGAGAAGTTAAGTGTTAAGTCCAGTTTAACAGATCAATTAGAGGTGAGGGAAATTTTAATTCCTAAATGGTATCTTTTTGATGTATAATAAAAAAAAGTCAAAAGTCAATTTGGCTGTTCTATTAGCAGTCACATGACCACTTCTCATGGTGCTGGTCCTTAGCAAAGTGTGCAGTGTTGAGTGGCAGCTGGAAACTTATTTCCTGGCTGATGTCAAGTCTGACCATTGCCTGAATCCTGACCCGATAAAAACTTGTATAATAAGATGAATAGACCCCACAGGTCCTATATTAGCACATACGTGCAGTTTCTGGGTACTGGCAACAATTGGGGGGAAAAGCCAGTTGAATAGAGGTTAAATAGCGTGTTGGGCTGGCTCAGCAAACAAGGTTGCATTCCTTTAGATTGTAAGCTCCAGGGCCCACCTATTCCTTATGTGTTGTAATTGTACTGCCCCCTTTATATTGTAAAGCTCTGCACAAAGAGTTTGTGCTACAAAAATCCTGCATAATAAATAATAATCAGTTGACTGGCAGGATCAACCAGGTCATTTCTTTTATATAACCTAAAGCTGGATACACACTATACAACTTTTGTTGTTGGATTTCCTTTAGATTTACTTTCAACTATGTAGTTGAAGGGCCTGCCTGATTACATACAAATGGAAAGATTTTAGGTTTGACCTCACATTCTAAGGTTTTTTTTTTTTTTTTGGTAAATCTAAAGGAAAAAAATCTAAAGAGAATTGTATAGTGTGTATCCAGCTAAAATCTATGGAAAAGGTGCATAATGTTCAAATGTGTGTATTGTGGGAGCGTTGTTAAGGATAGGTTGGCATTATTGTTTGGGGGAGGTATTTTAACATGTGCAACAGAAGACCAATGCTGGTAACGAATGTACAGCAAAAAATGAAATATGTCCCTACCCTCATGGGCTTGGATTCAAATCTACCTATTGCTGTCACACAAGCAGACGTATTGTTAACCTACCCATATACTTTTCCTTTAACGTGGTTGTAGACCCTTACATATACCCTGTGAAGTGACTGGCTTCAGATTAAACAAATCCCCCTGCATAAGTTGCATCTGTCTATCTGCAGCCCTTCTATACGTTCGTTTAAAGGATACGTTCAGAAAAAATAATAAATGCACATTTTTTTTTGCAGGTAAAAAAAAAGTGCATTTATTATTTTTTGCTGCATGAGCCTGTAAAGCATTACACCAGCGATCAGCAGATCACTAATGCCATGCAGGTCTCTTGCAGACCTGTCAGTGTATCTGCTTCCTCATACCTTGTAATAGATACATGCTGACAGGAAGAATGAATGAACTACTACAGTGCTCACGGTGCCGTGGTAATTCATTGAAAACTACAAGCCGACAGCTGCAAAGGCTGCTGGACCTTGGTAGTTTTCCATTCACAGAGCGCTGTGAATGAGTGATGTGGCTGGGTGGGCGGAGCCTTGCTATACTTTATGTCCTATAGATGCAATGAGAGCTGAAAGAAAATCTTTATAAAATGATTAAAGTGTCCCAGGATGGATTTGATTTAAATCGAGTCAATTTTAAACCACAATTTAAATCACTAGTAAAAAGGCTTGATTTAAATCATAATTTTCGAAGAGCAACTGTCATCACTGTCCTGCAACGGCTCCTCCTCTGACCCGCTGTTGACTCACCGACAGTCCCATTCACTTTAATGGGACGGCTGGTGATGCGGCAGTGACATAGCAAGGTGTGGTGGCAGCAGGTGGGTGGATGACCGCTGCTCCTAGACTCTCCTCTGTGTTATCTTATCAGTACATGTACACAGGGTCGTTTACAGTCGTTTCTAGGCAGTTGAGTTTAGAGGCTTTTTTTTGGAATGCAAAAAAATGGGTTCAGAAGCTAAGTTTAGAGGCATTTCAAGCGCCAAGCGCTTCTAAACGTGGAAACACGTTTCGTTTACAGGCGTTTTTCATTTTTGGCTATTTTGAAGAAGAAAAAAAAAAAAAACGCTTCTAAGCACAAATGTGGCTACACGCGGCAAAACAAACGTTTTAAACGTGGGTTACTATCTGTCAAGTTAAATAGTTCAGGAGAGGTTGTAAAAATGTAAAAACATTAAGCCTAACAGGCGCTGCCATGATGGATCTGAAATGACAGGTGCTCTTTAAATGTAAGGACTTGTTCTTGCTGGTAGTTAGAATTTTTAATATTTGCAAACAAAATGAAGGTTTCCTATTTAGAATAATAGGCTGTCAGGTTAGTAAAACAGCGATATCAGAACTGATTTTAAGTAAATAGGTTAATCACACATAGTTGGAGAACTACTCAAATTCTTTTATTTAATTTAATTTAAAACAATAACATTCTATTAAATATTCTTGTATTTGCTTAGAGCCCTTTCACACTGGGGCGGTTTGCAGGCGCTATTGCACTAATAATAGCGCCTGCAAACAGACCCAAAAGTGCCGCTGCTTGCATTCCAGTGTGAAAGCCCCGAGGGCTTTCACACTGGAGCGATGCGCTGGCAGGACGGTAAAAAAAAGTCCTGCCAGCAGCATCTTCGGAGCGGTGAAGGAGTGGTGTGTATACCGCTCCTTTACCGCTCCTGCCCATTGAAATCAGAGGCGCTTTGCGGTGGTATTTAACCCTTTCTCGGCCGCTAGCGGGGGGTAAAACCGCCCCGCTAGCGGCCGCATACCGACGGTAAAATGCCGCTAATAATAGCGGCGTTTTACCGCCGACGCCGCCCCAGTGTGAAAGGGCTCTTAAACATCAATGTTTAGCAACTAAAGTGCATAAACAAAATATCTTTGGAAGAAAAACAAACTAAAATGTTTAAGTGTCAGCATCCCCCCTTACCCACCTTTTACTTACCTAAGCCCCCATTCGATCCAGTGCTGTGCACGTCTGCAGCTCTTCTCTCCCCTCACTTCTGGCTTTGCTGGGGCACCAGGAGCCATTGGCTTCCAATGCTGTCAATCAAAGCCAGTGCGGTGGGCGGAGCCAAGTCCCGCTGTCTGTGTTTTAGTGCCCCCATGGGAGGCGGCTTCCCATGGGGGCACTCGACAGGGGAGGGGCCAGGATCGCCGGCGGGGGACCTGAAAAGAGGAGGTTCGCGGCTTCTCTGTGCAATTCCATTGCACAGGGCAGGTAAGTATAGACATGTTTGTTATTTAAAAAAAATAAAAATGTACCTTTTTTTCAATCACTTTAAATCCTGGTGACGGTGCTCAGTAGGACAAACAGAGTGAATTTTCCCAAGTGGGCATGAAGACAGCAGTAAAAAACTGTCAGGGATTCTAACCCTTGACCACTTGCTGAATAAAGGAACCAACCCAGCCTGTGATTTGACAGAGAAGGAACAGCAGTACACGGATGGTCCTCTCTCTCTTCTCCCCTCCAGCAACTACAGCACCCCTCGGACGGACCTTATTAGATTGATTAGGAACCTACTCTGTATAACCTGACAGATGTTGTTTAGTAGTTCTTATTTTTAAAATACAGGATTTATATAGCACCAGCAATTTGTGTAGCACTTTACAAACGTAAATTCCATATAGTTACAAAACAGTGCAAGACCAAAGGGCTAGGAGTGCCCTAAAGAGCTTACAATCTAGGAGGACACTGAAGGCTTGGGGCGTTCTGGAGCAATACGTTTAAAATAATGAAGTTCGTCTGGGGTGAGTTTCTATTCCAGTAAAATCAAAATGTCTGCTTGCATATTGTTTTCTAGAAGGAAATCTCAGCTATATGTGCTGCTCTATACATTAAAGAAAGGAAGCGCGGTGAAAAAAATCTTTTCAATGTTCATAGGGCTGGGTGTGTCTGATGACTGTAACAACGTCTCCTGAGACATGCCACCAATTGACCTCTCCACTAAATACACAACCAAGGCTAGACTGTTGTCTGCCCCCTATTTATAGAGGTGAGGAATAGCAGAGAAAGGGTCTCTGGGAACATTCTTAATATGGATTATTAGAGAAAACAATCTAGCCATTATTCTTTCATAAGGAAAGTGCTGATTAAACTTGGTGTGTATGTCAGTTTTTGGAGCAAACTACAGTATACCATTTTGTCTGATGGCGAGCTGTACAGAAGGGTTATTTTATACCTATAGATGACATACTGCACACCGATCAGCCATAATTCATGACCACTGACATGTTAAGTGAAGAACATTGTTTATCTCACAATAATCTTACAATGGCATCTGAAAGTCGGTTGGGTATATTAGTCAGCAAGTAAACATGTTGTCCCTGAAGTTGATGTGTTGAAAGCAGAAAAAATGGGCATCGCAGTTTGTTGTGTATGGGGCTGCATAGCCACAGACCGGTCAGGGTGCCCATGCTGACCCGTGTCTAAGATGAAAGCACCTACAATTGGCATGTGAGAATCAGAACTGGACTAAGGAGCAATAGAAGAAGGTGGCCTGGTCTGATTATTTTTTTTTTTTACATCCTAGGCATGAAAGGGTTGCATGTGTATCGCATACCTGGGGAAGAGATGGCACCAGGATGCAGTATGGGAAGATGGCAAGCCAGCCGAGGTGATGTTTTGGGCAGTGTTCTGGTGGGAAACCTTGGGTATCACCCAAATCATCCACTCTGCTCCTCCCAAGACATCTGGCTCTCTAGCTCTCTTGTCACCTCCTCCCATACTTGCCTCCTAGGACTTTTCCAGAACCTCTCCCATCCTCTGGAACTCCAGTTTGTCCGATCAGCTCCTACACTGTCCGTCTTTAGACAGTCCTTGAAAACATATTCATTTGGGGAAGCCTACCCCACCTTCACTTAAAATTGTACCTGAGTCACCTCCGTCAGATCATCCCCTGCAGCTGTTACCTTTTTGTATCACCTCCCCCTCCATTTAGATTGTAGGCTCCATGAGCAGGGCCCTCCTAGTATTCCTTCTGTGTTAAACTGTATTGTTATTACATGCCTCCTAACTTTCTAAAATGGGAATGAAGGACACCTTTTAGCAAAAGTATGTAGGCATAGTACACCCCCTACCCCCCCCCGCCACGCCCCCCTTAAAGGAGAATGGTACAAAAAATGATTAGTTAGACCCACAAATGTTTTTTTTACCACTACTATTCCTTTATATTGGATTTTGAAATTTACAGATGCAGCAATTTAGATATTAGATGAAAGGTTTAGCGCTGGGAAACACTTTTTGATAGGGAAGTAGTACATTTTATATCCAATTATATAGATCAGACCAAAATGAGGGACAAATGAGGAGGACAGAGGGACTTTGTTCTGAATGAGGCACAGTCTTTTGAAATTAGGGACAATTGGAAGCTATGGAATTGTACTGTCCCCCTTTATTTTGTGAAGTTGGTGCTATATAAATCCTGTATAATAATAATAATAATTGGGGGAGGGTGAGGAGTGTACATGGTGGGAAGGGTATTGGGAAATGATTAGAATGATAGCTCTATCCATTTCAGAGTGTACGTGGCATGATTTTACAATCACATTACTATCATGTACTTCATACATTGCATTGCAGACATTCCTAATGTAATTACTTACATTGGTTTGAAGTAGCCTGGTTCAATGACATTTTTATAGAGACTGTAATGTATTAGTGTCATTGTTTTTATTAACTATAACTATTAATGTAACGCACTAAAAAATAAACCCAATAATAAACAATTTCAAATAAATAAATGTAGGAAATTAAAAACTTTCTAGGCAGCTGCCAATTTGTATCCCCATAAAACTTTGTGCTCCTATGCAGGGTGTCTGCCTGAATCTGATGATTTGTCGCCCTCTTGTGGCATTCCCTGCTGTCTGCATACTGATAACTGTACATAAGGAAGGGTGATTTTTAAATAACCAAAAAAAACAAACCGGTGTTGCCACACACACAAATTCTGTCCTCCTTTTTTTTTTTTTGGGTTGCTATGGGTTATTTCATTTGGTCCCAGTCCTTATGCCGTTTAAATCCCAACTCGAGGTATTTCAAAACTTCTTAAAAACACCCCAACTCCGCGATTCCCAGCTAAAAAAATGTATGCAATTTTTTTTCCTAGGAGAAGAGATTATTTCTTGGCTTAATCCAGGGTGCTGCTGTATTCCCTTCCTGACGGTTGTAGTTGTAATCACCGGTTCCTTAAAGTCACTCTTCTTCCCAGTTTCCAGCCGTTCTTATTTCCCGTCCTTTCTTTTCTTCATGTACAGTGTAGGATCAGCGGCCCATTCTTGACTTGTATTGTATGTAATGACGTAGGAGTGACCAACCACTTTCTGGTGCTAGAGAAAAATGCACTGAACTGAACCTGGATTAAGTTAAGAGATACTTTTTTTTATCCTATAGACAAAATAATCATTAAATATTGGTGGTAATATTATACAAGATTTATATAGCGCCAACATTCTGCTCAGCGATTTACAACATTCGGGCAGACAGTACAGTTAAAATACAATTCAATACAGGAGGAATCGGAGGGCCTTGCTCGTTTTAGAGCTTACAATCTAGAATATTTAATCAGCTTTTATTTTTTGTATTCTTTATTTATAGCTTTCAATACAATACAGCTGAAAATCAGGAAAATAGAATAATAAAACAAAACAAAAACACAGGGATTACAGGTACACCAGCAAGGTGGATTTGATTTAAATGATGATTTAAATCACAAGTAAAAAGGCTTGATTTAAATCATAATTTTTAAACAGCAACTGTCATCTCTGTCCTGCAGCGGCTTCTCCTCTGACCCGCTGTTGACCCACCGACAGTCTCATTCACTTTAATGGGACAGCTGGTGATACAACAAGGTGAGGGACGTGATGGTAGAAGGTGAGTGGACGCTGCCATGATGGCTCTGAAATGACAGGTGCTCTTTAAATGTAAGGACTCATTCTTGCTGGTAATTAGAATCTTTAATATTTGCAAACAAAATGAAGGTTTCATATTTAGAATAATAAGCTGACAGGTTAGTAAAAGCCTGCATGGAGTTTGCTAAAAAAAAAACACCTGAAGGATTCCAAGATGGTGAGAAATAAGATTCTCTGGTCTGATGAGACCAAGATAGAACATTTTGGCCTTAATTCTAAGCGGTATGTGTGGAGAAAACCAGGCACTGCTCATCACCTGTCCAATACAAACCCAACAGTGAAGCATGGTGGTGGCAGCATCATACTGTGGGGGGGGGGGGGTTTCAGCTGCAGGGACAGGATGACTGGTTGCAATTGAGGGAAAGATGAATGCGGCCAAGTACAGGGATATCCTGGACGAAAACCTTCTCCAGAGTGCTCAGGACCTCAGACTGGGCTGAAGTTTTACCTTCCAACAAGACAATGACCCTAAGCACACAGCTAAAATAAACAAGGAGTGGCTTCACAACAACTCCGTGACTGTTCTTGAATGGCCCAGCCAGAGCCCTGACTTAAACCCAATTGAGCATCTCTGGAGAGACCTAAAAATGGCTGTCCACCAACGTTTACCACCCAACCTGACAGAACTGGAGAGGATCTGCAAGGAGGAATAGCAGAGGATCCCCAAATCCAGGTGTGAAAAACTTGTTGCATCTTTCCCAAAGAGACTCATGGCTGTATTAGATCAAAAGGGTGCTTCTACTAAATACTGAGCAAAGGGTCTGAATACTTAGGACCATGTGATATTTCAGTTTTTCTTTTTTAATAAATCTGCAAAAATGTCAACAATTCTGTGTTTTTCTGTCAATATGGGGTGCTGTGTGTACATTAATGAGGAAAAAAATCAACTTAATATATGCAATATAACAAAGAGTGAAAAATTTAAGGGGTCGGAATACTTTCCGTCCCCACTGTGTGTGTGTATATATGTATGTATGTATGTATGTATGTATATGTATATATATATATATATATATATATATATATATATATATATATATATATATATATATATATATATATATATATATATATATATATATATATATATATATATATGTGTGTTTTTATATATATATATTATATTATATAATTATTGATTTTGTGGGGGCTGAACGTGGATCAAACTAAAATTTGTGCAATACAGAATTTGGTGAACATAGACACACTAGAGCTAAAATAGAAAAAAAGAGGGTGTGTTGGTAAATGTAGGGGGTGAGGGGGTTGGATACCATTCATGGGGCACATACAAGTGTATTGTGGGGTCTTGCCACCCTTTAGTCTCCCAGTAGAAGCTCATTTACTCAGCCAGTAGTCATTTAAAGTAATTTGTGCATATGAACTCAATCCAATAAATCCATGTATTTTCTGAATTTGGTGTGTATTCCTAATGGAGCTCGTGAGACTTTACATCTTTAATCAGCTTTGAGGTGGGCATTTAAATATGGAATACAATTATTGAAGTTCAACTTTAAAGGTAAAAACACACAGGAAGGCACAAATGCCTAGGGCATTACCATATTATTAAAGTGTATTGAATTTTAAAAATCTGTTAATGTACTCACAAAAATAGTAGGAAACAGGTAAATCATTAACAGCTCCAGCCACAAGGCAAAGGCATCTTATCCAAACATGGCACAGTTGAAAGGCTAACGTGTCTCGGGGATTGTACCCTCTTCCTCAGGGCTCTGAAGCTGTTTGGATAAGACTCCTTTGCCTCACGGCTTCCTTCCGCCCCCCCCCAGATACACATTTACTATAAGATGGATAGAATTTGGAACTAAAATTTCTTAGGAGAAGTCTTAGGAAAACGCATACAAAATTTCTTAGAATATTCTCAGAATATTTGAATGTTGTTTATAACATTGTATGTTGGATTGAATGGACTTTACCAAATGAAAACCATTTACACTGTAAGAAGTTTGAGAACATTTTTCCGTTCTGCTGCTTCGAATTGTCTTTCTTAGAACATTCTTTTTATAAAGCCAGCCATAGATGGATCGTCCTTGCGGAACCAATCAAGATTCCACCCATCTATGGGCAGGCTGGCTGTACTGAAGTTGATCCATCGAATGACTTTAGTATAACCAGTCTGTAGGATTTTCAGGTGATCACTGGCGGCAGTTTTAGCCACAAGCAGTGATCATTTTATTCTGATGACTGGCCATACACTATGCAATCTGATTGTACAATCTCTGTACAATTTCCTTTAAATTAACCAGAAATATGGAATGAGAGGAACCACCTGAACAATTCATTCAGTTTTTATCAAATCAGACAGACCCCTGCACTACATAGTTGATGGTAGAGCATTTGTGCAATCAAATTGTACAGTGAATGGCCACCTTTAGTCTCATACCTGTGCATTACCACCCCATAGACCACTATCTGTGTCCTGTAGTCGGTGGTGAAGGGAGACAACCCCAGAGAAGTCTATAGGGCTGTAATGTACAGGCACAGCTAGGATGTAAACAAGCATAGGAGCCTGTGGCCTCTGGATTGAGGTAAATATGCATCTATGTAGGAGGAGGGTGGGTTCAGTTATGTCAAGAGGCAAAAAGGATAATTCAACTTATTATTTAAATGTATGTATTTAAATTTTGTACTTTAGCTAGTTGCCTGCGATTAAACTTTTTAAATTAGTTTTAGCCATTTTTAGCTGATTTTTGTAGCATGTTGCAGAATGTTTGGATGTGAAAGGATTGCACCTTCAGTCGCAATGCTGGTAATCAGATCAGAATGGTAAACATGCATTTGTAATGGTAACGATGACTGTCGGACCACAGGTGTCCACAGAAGTAGGGGTGGGGTGGTGTACCAGGATGTACACAGGTGTCCATAGAAGTCGGGGGGGGGGGGGGTGTACCAGAATGTACACAGGTTCCATAGAAGTCGGGGGGGGGGGGGGGGTGTACTAGGATGTACTCAGGTGTCCATAGAAGTAGGGGGGGGTGTGTGTACCAGGATGTACACAGGTATCCATAGAAGTCGGGGGGCGGGTGTACCAGGATGTACACAGGCATCCATAGAAGTCGGGGGGGGGGGGGGTGTACCAGGATGTACACAGGTGTCCATAGAAGTCGGGGGGGGGGGGGTGTACCAGGATGTACACAGGTGTCCATAGAAGTTGGGGGGGGGGGGGGTACCAGGATGTACACAGGTGTCCATAGAAGTTGGGGGGGTGTACCAGGATTTACACAGATGTCCATAGAAGTTGGGAGGGGGGTGTACCAGGATGTACACAGGCATCCTTAGAAGTCGGGGGGGGGGGGGTGTACCAGGATGTACACAGGTGTCCATAGAAGTCGGGGGGGGGGGTGTACCAGGATGTACACAGGTGTCCATAGAAGTTGGGGGGGGGGTACCAGGATGTACACAGGTGTCCATAGAAGTTGGGGGGGGGGGCCCCAGGATGTACACAGGTGTCTATAGAAGTCGGGGGGGTGTACCAGGATGTACTAAGGTGTCGTCCATAGAAGTCGGGGGGAGGAGGAGTCCAGGATGTACTCAGGTGTCCATAGATGTCAGGGGGGGGGTGTACCAGGATGTACACAGGTGTCCATAGAAGTCGGGGGGGGGGGTGTGTGGTCGTACCAGGATGTACTCTGGTGTCCATAGAAGTCGAGGGGGTGTACCAGGATGTACTAAGGTGTCGTCCATAGAAGTCGGGTGGGGGGAGAGGTGTACCAGGATGTACACAGGTGTCCATAGAAGTCGGAGGGGGGGGAGAGGTGTACCAGGATGTACACAGGTGTCCATAGAAGTCGGAGGGGGGGTCTCATACCAGGATGTACTCTGGTGTCCATAGAAGTCGGGGGGGGGTGTACCAGGATGTACTAAGGTGTCGTCCATAGAAGTCGGGGGGGGGGGGAGGTGTACCAGATGTACTCAGGTGTCCATAGAAGTTGGGGGGGGGGGTGTACCAGGATGTACTCAGGTGTCCATAGAAGTCGGGGGGGGGGTGTACCAGGATGTACTAAGGTGTCGTCCATAGAAGTGGGGGGGGGGGAGGTGTACCAGGATGTACACAGTTGTCCATAGAAGTCGGGGGGGGGGGGTGTACCAGGATGTACTCTTGTGTCCATAGAAGTCGGGGGGGGGGAGGTGTACCAGGATGTAGACACTCATGCGTGACCTAGCTTTGCCCCCCAGGCACCAGAATTGGGCAGAGCTGTCATGAAAACAACTGTTTGTGTTCATATGAGGGAAGGGGGAAGGGCTTTGATTGGTGATGGCAGAAGCTGATGGCACCATTTTATCTTGGGGAGGACAGTTGCATTTTTTTTAACCTGCCCAATTGTCTCACCTGTGAATGGCTTGCCACTTGTGTGACCTTATTTAAAGAACTACAATCCCTTGAATGTTTCTTGCACATACATGTGCTTGAGATTACTCTAATATTAATAATCTAGGAAATGTGTGTTTTTTTTTTTTTTTTTTTTAACTTTTTTCTGTGCACAGCTTGCCATCATTTTTATTTTGGAGTGGTCATCTTTACTCATTTTATATTTGATCTTTATATTACATTGCAAGCCTACCAGCCAGATTCTGGCTAATTGAAAACTATGACTTACTGCATTCTCTAATTATGTGAGAGCTCCATGTTTTACCTTGTGATCTCTTCCCTAGGGATCCAAGAGCAGTTAGTTTTAATCAAGTCGAGAAAGAGGTACTTTGTGTATAGTAATGCTGATCTACAGTATGTAATGTTGATTCATATGCATTGTGAATTGTAAAGCTGTGCAGCTCATTTGATTTGTATTGATTTAGCAGTAAAATTAGTTGTGTTTTGTTTTCTGATTTACTGCAAATTTCAGACTCATTTAACATAGCATAAACATTTATTTTGAATTGTCATTCTGATCCATTTAGACTTGTTTGCTGTTTATACATTAACAGCATTGCAAACTATTTTACAATGTGTAAACTCTGCTGCATTGCCCATATTTGGCCACAAGATGGCACACTCTGCCTGTGTCTGGAAATGCATCTGCTTGGATTTGTGCAGGCCTTCACTTTAACTACTTCTCCGCCCATAAAATTGATGAATGCTGGTGGTAGTCTTAATATCTCTGACTACATTTCTGGCTTTGCCCCCACAAAGTCTTGCTTCTCCATTTTTTTTTTATCATGTAAAAAGATGTTTAAACATGTAATAATTTAGACTGGTTGACAAAGCTGAAGCTTCAGGCGTAGAGCTCTCACCAGAGTCTCAGGAACACCAGCGGATAATTCAGCATTTATATTAATATATCCAAAACCAAGAGATATGTTCGTTTAGAGCAAGGCTTGACAAATTTGCTTTGAATCTAGGAGCCAGCTAAAAAAGTTAGGAGCCATTTTTTTTTAAACGAACAAAGCTTTTTTGCTATATGTCGCTACGCTACTTTAATTGACAATTGTGCGGTCATACAACACTGTGCACAAATGAAATGTAAATCATTTTCTTCACACAAATAGAGCTTTCTTTTGGTGGTATTTTATCACCTGGTATTTTTATTATTTTGTTATAAATGAAAAAAAGACTGTAAATGTTGAAAATATATATATTTTTTTTACTTTTTGCTAAAAAACATATCCCATTAAAAAAAAAAAAAACTTGAATATATGAATCTGCAGTCAAGGTAATTTTTTGAGAATACATTGCAATATGGCTACCTTGAGTTGTTCTGTACACAGAGTGTGTAGTGACCACTCCCCAGAAACATAATTTCCTGCTTGTGTGATTGCCTCACCAATTTTCCCATAAGTCTGCCTAAGATACAAATCAGATTTCAGGCATCCCCTGCAACAAAAATTACATTTTTTGAGAGATACTTTCAATAAGAACATGTCTAAAGGAATGCAGGCCCAGCAGCTTTCCTCATTAGTGCTCTTCAGCTCCGCACCTGACAGTTAATTATGAAACCACTCCCATTATACTCAGAACAGAGCCACAGACAAACACACATGGATTTCTTCAGAATAGCAAAAGGAGGGAATCTGCAACAAAGTTTTTTATAATCGTTGCAATGTACATACTGTGTTTCTCCGAAAATAAGCCCAGGTCGTATATTAAATTGGGCAGCAAAAGACACAGTAGGGCTTATTTTCGGGGTAGGTCTTACCATGTAATGTGCAGTCTTCTCTCCCCCTCTCTCTCCCTGCCTGACAGGAATTTTCATTGTGAACTGAGTTAAAATGCTTGTAAAATCCTATAATCCACTTTATTACAGTAGTATATAATATACAATGTGTGTGTTTTTGTGATATAATTGTGCCAAATACCTTCGTTGTAGCACCACTAGCACCACTCTGCTCTTCTGTGACCCGCTGGAGAGCTCTCCTCTGCCTTTATATTACAAAAACACACACATTATATACTACTGTAATAAAGTGGATTATAGGATTTTACGAGCATTTTAAACTAGGTCCTATTTTCGGGGTAGGTCTCATTTTCGGGGAAACAGGGTAGATCACCCAGAGGGGAATGTTTTTTTTTTCGTCAACAAAAGTGGAGTTGCGCTTTTAAAAACGTCTGTTTTGCCACGTCTACATCCCGTGTTTAGCTGTGTTTGTGTTTAGAAGCGTTTTTTTTTTTTTCTTCAAATTCCAA